>NW_024404762.1:0-32477 GCF_905171775.1 Rana temporaria
AGATCGCCGCATCTTTGCGGCGGTGTAACGTATCTCATTTACGTTACGCCGCCGCAAGTTTTACGGGCAAGTGCTTGATTCACAAAGCACTTGCCTGTAAAGGGGTAGGAAGGCTGCCGATCCAGGTGAGCACGCTAGAACAATCAATGTCCACTCAGGAACCAATGGGTGCCGGCAATGCACGGGATATGCAAAAGAAGAGAGATGACATTTTATGCATAAAAATAAGAATAAATATAAAATGGAATGACAATAGAAACATAATATATAATATATACGTGTGACCCAAAAAAAAGGTAGAAATAAGTATACATGTGGATTTGAAAAAAATGATGTGGATAATAATGTGTCATGGTGAAAAGATATAAATAAATATATATGTATTGTGATAGTCCAGTTCCCTTTCCTGGTAATGGTCGCCCAGGACTCTCCAATAGGCAGGAATCTCCAATCCTGGGACCGGGTTTTGGAAACAGCCAGGAGTCTGGCTGGTTGATTGAGCAGGTGGGTCCTGGGCTTATAGTAGAATCAAGACCAGTGTTCTGGACTCCACCCTCCCGAGGAGTCCAGGCAAGTAAGGGAGAAGCATGCATGTCTGCATGGTATAGAGAGAGGACCCAAAGCTGTGGGCTGAGCAGCACAGAAGCTGAGAGAAGGTACAGTGATTGTACAGGTACTTTGGTACGTGGCCAAGAGGGCTGAAGTGTAAGCCTAGGGGGCTGTATTTCTGAAGAGAGCCATGTGGCTTGGCATTTTCGTTTGACCATTTCTTTATTGCTGTAGAAACTTGAAACCCCCTGTGTGGGAATTTTGGATGGACGTTTTTCTTACTTTTAATAAAAGTGGGTCAACAAACCCTTAAAAAGCACAACTGGCGTGGACTCTGCTGCTCACTGGTATGCTCTACCCAGATGCTAAATCACCCCAACATTACAATTGGTGCTCGAATGCGGGCATGAACTGAAGATCCTTGCAAATACCAGTGAGCTATTGCCAGAAACTGCATAATCTGAGTGTGTGCAGGTGAGGAGAACCTGCAAGAGAAAGGTGACTAGCCTTAAAGAGACAGTGCTCTAATTTGTTTCTGAACTGTGCACATTTTTTGGGGGAGTGATTGTGAATATGGGGCGATCAAGACGCCTAAAAGAAGCAAGGATGGCTGAGATGATAGATAGAGCTCTGAGGCTGGAGGGGTTGTTACCGCCTGATCGAACCTCATACATGCCTGAACAGAGTTTTCCCAGTGAAAAGAGGGCTGCTGTTGTCCCTAGCAACCCTGATGCAATGAGTGCACAGACGGTTAATGTGGAGCGTCCACCAGCGTTTGAATCTGCAGTGGATTGGTGCAAGCGACACCTGGCAGGATTGGACCAACCTAAAGTGGAAGGCAAGCCAACCTTTGATAAAAAGAGAGATCTGCCAAATGTCCATGCCTGGGAGAGGGATGTTGTTGCCCCTGGCAACGCTGCTGCAGTTAAACCAGCAGCTGTTGTAAAAATTGTGAAAGTGACACAGCTTGAGACAGGGTCCAGCAGATGCAGTGTGGGAAACCCTGACAAGACAGGAAACCAAGTGCGCTGTTTGCGGTGCAGCGAGTGGGGGCATGCAGTCTCCAAGTGCCCTTTGTCCCTGGCTCCAATGCAAAGCTACCTAGCAAAACAAAGGTCTGCAAAGCCTGTGTTATGTGCCAGAAGAGAGGCTGACCAAAAGCCAGGACGGAGAGTGGTTGCCCATAGCAACACAGAGGAGACCAGTCGGGCTGTCTGTGGACCATGGAGTGTGCTTGCCAGCAAGGGTCGTGACAAGTGGCTTCTGAAGGAGCCAATACAGCATGTTGGAGAGAACCAGCAAAGCTCTGCAGGGAGAGTGCGATCTCCCATGACAACAAGAGTGGAAGTTGTGCCTGGAGAGAGGAGCTGCAGGAGAGATTTGCCTCCACATCCCCACAAAGAGCCCTGTGCGTTCTTGCCAGCTGGGAATTATCAGGAGAGAAACGCACTGGAGAAAAGTCATCCTGTTCCATGTCTGGAATGTGGCCAGCTAGGGCACGAAATGTTGTCTTGCCCTAGATTCTGGGGTGCACCTGGAGGTAATGATGTTGAACCAGTTTCCTGTGAAAATATATTTGCCGTCACCCCTGGCAACAAGGAGGAGTTTTCTGTTGTGTCTGCAGGGGGTGCGATTTCATCCCGTGGCCACCAGGGGGAGTTGGCCAGTAAATGTGTGGCTGAGGACTGTTTAAGACAACGTACTCAAGTGAAGATGGTGACCCCAACTACTGTGGTGGGTAAGACTGTCTTTAATGAAATGTCTGGGACTGCTGATTGCAGGTATAAAAGAACTGGTTACGAGACTGTCCATGATGATGTGAGAGTGACCCCAGTTAGTGGGGCCACTAAATGTGTGCTTGAAGATTACTTCTCCCTACAAAGTGGGAATGCAGGGGTTAAAGTCCAAACAGAACCTGTATTGATGACTAAAAGTGTTGTGTCTAATGTCTGCCAGTCTCAAGTAGGCAGTGGGCTAGGACAGCCTGCAAAAACGAAAAATGCTATAAGTGTTATTGTTAATGAAAAGTTTGCTGCTGTTGGAAAAACCCCAGGTTCTTTCAGAGCAAAAGCTGTTGTCACAAATGGGCCGTTGCCGGTAGCAACTGATGGTAAGACAGCACAGTTGTCCCCAGAAATCTCCAGGGAACTTCATGTATTGAAGTCGGAGGTTGCCATGGACAACTGGTATGTCACTCTGGTGGGACAGAGTGGAACTGTACCGTGTAATGGTAATGTGTTAGTGCAAGCTGCTAGTACTAAAAATGTGCAGGTAAATGGTGGGTTAAAACAACATGTGAAAAATGCAAAGGTGTGTGAGGCTTATGAAGCGCCGCCCGAGCAAGGTGGTGGTGGTTGTGGTGTATTGCAACCTGTGGTGCTAGAACATGTGTTACCGAAGTCTGCCATGATTTGTAATTTGGGTAATGAATCTGCAACTAAACCCATCTGTTCTAATATGTGTCCTTGGGCGAATGGATCAGGGCTAAGGAGCGCCGATGAATGGAGCACAGCTACAACAGATTGGGATAGTTGGGGTAAAAAGCTAATGTCCCTGATAGATGAGGCTTTCATGCATAAAAGTAAGGTGGACAAAGTTTCTGCTGTGCCAGCAGGAGGGATGGCAGAACAGCTTATACCTGAGGGCGCGGTGGCTGCTGCAGGGGTTAACCCTTGTGAGAAATATGGACCACATAAGGGCGAGCACACAACAGACACTTTGTCCGCAACCTACAAAAATGATGCTGACGTGGCGTGTCAAAGTGATGTTGTCAATGGTAATGTGAAGCAGTTCATTAGTGCTGAACCTGAGAAGTTGAGTGTGAGTCAAGCACCTGGCAGCGCTCTGGTAGAGCACCAGGCTGTGGTCGTCTCCAGCTGGGAGAAGGTTTCATTAAACCTTGCAACCTCTCGCGTCTCAGCAATTGAGTCTGTCTGCATTCCCAGTGTCAGGAAAGTCCCCAGGGAGGACTTCAACCCGAAGCCAAGGGTATGGTTTCTAACAAAAGTGTTAAAGGAGATGCTTACACTTTGGGATGTACAGCCAGTCTATACTGGGGTGTCTCCACCACAGTCAGACAGTCTGGTACTGCGGAGTACCATTAGGTGGACCCCTGAGTGGCAGGTGGTACAGCACAAAGGAAGACAAGACAAAAATGGTTTATTTATGACTGTATTACTAGTGTTAAAAGTCGCCTCTAGGTATGCTGATGGGTTACTTCCTGTACAAGAGGTTTATGGGAGAGGCTTTGGCAAAAAGAAAGTGTCTGAGGTTTCACCACCTAACAGCCAGGTAGAAGGCATTTCTGCTGCTATGGTTCAAGATGGTACTGGTCAGTTGTCGGTGAAGGGCATGTATGCTGTACCAGTGGTACTATCACATGAGATGGAAGGGCCAAATGTGGACCAGAAAGCAGCAGAAATCCTAACTGGGGCCCAACCGAAGGTGGTTAAAGAGACTGGGGTCCCCAGTCCAATGTTTGGTTTAGGTGACAAACAGATAAGTGCAGTAAAAATTGTATGTGGATCAGAAGAGAACTTGTCTCTTCAGGTGGATAAAAATACAAATGGCATCAGAACAAGTCAAGTGGTAGGACAGCTGCCTGCAGAGAGGGTGAACCCCGGGGAAGTGACGTCCTCTGAGGTTCCCGTGGGTGATGGCAACCCTCTGGTATGTGTGCCCTCTGCAGACTCTGCTCTAGCAAATACTGAGAAAAAAGGCATTGGTGACTTTTGCAACATTGAGAGGCGTAAAGTTGGTTTGAATATGTATATCAATGATGAACCAAATAATTTGTTAAAGGTACATGACAGTGTGGTGTCCAAAGGTATTGGGAAACCTGGGAACCTGAAGCGTGGAGGCAGAAGTGTTGGTAGAAAGACCAGGGGTGCCCTGTTTAAATTTCAAAAGAGGAAGTGCTTATGGAACCCCAAAAGAAGAGGGAGAAGGCTGAGTGTAGGGAAATATAGCTGGTTAAGATCCAGGGTGGGATGTACCTGGAAGCGCACCCGGAAAAAAGGTTGGGCCTATGTGGCTGACAGCCAGCACAGAGGTGTCCCAACCATGATGATGGGTGCTGGTGTTCCTCCCTCTGGATCGAAACAAAGGGGGAGGGTATGTGATAGTCCAGTTCCCTTTCCTGGTAATGGTCGCCCAGGACTCTCCAATAGGCAGGAATCTCCAATCCTGGGACCGGGTTTTGGAAACAGCCAGGAGTCTGGCTGGTTGATTGAGCAGGTGGGTCCTGGGCTTATAGTAGAATCAAGACCAGTGTTCTGGACTCCACCCTCCCGAGGAGTCCAGGCAAGTAAGGGAGAAGCATGCATGTCTGCATGGTATAGAGAGAGGACCCAAAGCTGTGGGCTGAGCAGCACAGAAGCTGAGAGAAGGTACAGTGATTGTACAGGTACTTTGGTACGTGGCCAAGAGGGCTGAAGTGTAAGCCTAGGGGGCTGTATTTCTGAAGAGAGCCATGTGGCTTGGCATTTTCGTTTGACCATTTCTTTATTGCTGTAGAAACTTGAAACCCCCTGTGTGGGAATTTTGGATGGACGTTTTTCTTACTTTTAATAAAAGTGGGTCAACAAACCCTTAAAAAGCACAACTGGCGTGGACTCTGCTGCTCACTGGTATGCTCTACCCAGATGCTAAATCACCCCAACATTACAATTGGTGCTCGAATGCGGGCATGAACTGAAGATCCTTGCAAATACCAGTGAGCTATTGCCAGAAACTGCATAATCTGAGTGTGTGCAGGTGAGGAGAACCTGCAAGAGAAAGGTGACTAGCCTTAAAGAGACAGTGCTCTAATTTGTTTCTGAACTGTGCACATTTTTTGGGGGAGTGATTGTGAATATGGGGCGATCAAGACGCCTAAAAGAAGCAAGGATGGCTGAGATGATAGATAGAGCTCTGAGGCTGGAGGGGTTGTTACCGCCTGATCGAACCTCATACATGCCTGAACAGAGTTTTCCCAGTGAAAAGAGGGCTGCTGTTGTCCCTAGCAACCCTGATGCAATGAGTGCACAGACGGTTAATGTGGAGCGTCCACCAGCGTTTGAATCTGCAGTGGATTGGTGCAAGCGACACCTGGCAGGATTGGACCAACCTAAAGTGGAAGGCAAGCCAACCTTTGATAAAAAGAGAGATCTGCCAAATGTCCATGCCTGGGAGAGGGATGTTGTTGCCCCTGGCAACGCTGCTGCAGTTAAACCAGCAGCTGTTGTAAAAATTGTGAAAGTGACACAGCTTGAGACAGGGTCCAGCAGATGCAGTGTGGGAAACCCTGACAAGACAGGAAACCAAGTGCGCTGTTTGCGGTGCAGCGAGTGGGGGCATGCAGTCTCCAAGTGCCCTTTGTCCCTGGCTCCAATGCAAAGCTACCTAGCAAAACAAAGGTCTGCAAAGCCTGTGTTATGTGCCAGAAGAGAGGCTGACCAAAAGCCAGGACGGAGAGTGGTTGCCCATAGCAACACAGAGGAGACCAGTCGGGCTGTCTGTGGACCATGGAGTGTGCTTGCCAGCAAGGGTCGTGACAAGTGGCTTCTGAAGGAGCCAATACAGCATGTTGGAGAGAACCAGCAAAGCTCTGCAGGGAGAGTGCGATCTCCCATGACAACAAGAGTGGAAGTTGTGCCTGGAGAGAGGAGCTGCAGGAGAGATTTGCCTCCACATCCCCACAAAGAGCCCTGTGCGTTCTTGCCAGCTGGGAATTATCAGGAGAGAAACGCACTGGAGAAAAGTCATCCTGTTCCATGTCTGGAATGTGGCCAGCTAGGGCACGAAATGTTGTCTTGCCCTAGATTCTGGGGTGCACCTGGAGGTAATGATGTTGAACCAGTTTCCTGTGAAAATATATTTGCCGTCACCCCTGGCAACAAGGAGGAGTTTTCTGTTGTGTCTGCAGGGGGTGCGATTTCATCCCGTGGCCACCAGGGGGAGTTGGCCAGTAAATGTGTGGCTGAGGACTGTTTAAGACAACGTACTCAAGTGAAGATGGTGACCCCAACTACTGTGGTGGGTAAGACTGTCTTTAATGAAATGTCTGGGACTGCTGATTGCAGGTATAAAAGAACTGGTTACGAGACTGTCCATGATGATGTGAGAGTGACCCCAGTTAGTGGGGCCACTAAATGTGTGCTTGAAGATTACTTCTCCCTACAAAGTGGGAATGCAGGGGTTAAAGTCCAAACAGAACCTGTATTGATGACTAAAAGTGTTGTGTCTAATGTCTGCCAGTCTCAAGTAGGCAGTGGGCTAGGACAGCCTGCAAAAACGAAAAATGCTATAAGTGTTATTGTTAATGAAAAGTTTGCTGCTGTTGGAAAAACCCCAGGTTCTTTCAGAGCAAAAGCTGTTGTCACAAATGGGCCGTTGCCGGTAGCAACTGATGGTAAGACAGCACAGTTGTCCCCAGAAATCTCCAGGGAACTTCATGTATTGAAGTCGGAGGTTGCCATGGACAACTGGTATGTCACTCTGGTGGGACAGAGTGGAACTGTACCGTGTAATGGTAATGTGTTAGTGCAAGCTGCTAGTACTAAAAATGTGCAGGTAAATGGTGGGTTAAAACAACATGTGAAAAATGCAAAGGTGTGTGAGGCTTATGAAGCGCCGCCCGAGCAAGGTGGTGGTGGTTGTGGTGTATTGCAACCTGTGGTGCTAGAACATGTGTTACCGAAGTCTGCCATGATTTGTAATTTGGGTAATGAATCTGCAACTAAACCCATCTGTTCTAATATGTGTCCTTGGGCGAATGGATCAGGGCTAAGGAGCGCCGATGAATGGAGCACAGCTACAACAGATTGGGATAGTTGGGGTAAAAAGCTAATGTCCCTGATAGATGAGGCTTTCATGCATAAAAGTAAGGTGGACAAAGTTTCTGCTGTGCCAGCAGGAGGGATGGCAGAACAGCTTATACCTGAGGGCGCGGTGGCTGCTGCAGGGGTTAACCCTTGTGAGAAATATGGACCACATAAGGGCGAGCACACAACAGACACTTTGTCCGCAACCTACAAAAATGATGCTGACGTGGCGTGTCAAAGTGATGTTGTCAATGGTAATGTGAAGCAGTTCATTAGTGCTGAACCTGAGAAGTTGAGTGTGAGTCAAGCACCTGGCAGCGCTCTGGTAGAGCACCAGGCTGTGGTCGTCTCCAGCTGGGAGAAGGTTTCATTAAACCTTGCAACCTCTCGCGTCTCAGCAATTGAGTCTGTCTGCATTCCCAGTGTCAGGAAAGTCCCCAGGGAGGACTTCAACCCGAAGCCAAGGGTATGGTTTCTAACAAAAGTGTTAAAGGAGATGCTTACACTTTGGGATGTACAGCCAGTCTATACTGGGGTGTCTCCACCACAGTCAGACAGTCTGGTACTGCGGAGTACCATTAGGTGGACCCCTGAGTGGCAGGTGGTACAGCACAAAGGAAGACAAGACAAAAATGGTTTATTTATGACTGTATTACTAGTGTTAAAAGTCGCCTCTAGGTATGCTGATGGGTTACTTCCTGTACAAGAGGTTTATGGGAGAGGCTTTGGCAAAAAGAAAGTGTCTGAGGTTTCACCACCTAACAGCCAGGTAGAAGGCATTTCTGCTGCTATGGTTCAAGATGGTACTGGTCAGTTGTCGGTGAAGGGCATGTATGCTGTACCAGTGGTACTATCACATGAGATGGAAGGGCCAAATGTGGACCAGAAAGCAGCAGAAATCCTAACTGGGGCCCAACCGAAGGTGGTTAAAGAGACTGGGGTCCCCAGTCCAATGTTTGGTTTAGGTGACAAACAGATAAGTGCAGTAAAAATTGTATGTGGATCAGAAGAGAACTTGTCTCTTCAGGTGGATAAAAATACAAATGGCATCAGAACAAGTCAAGTGGTAGGACAGCTGCCTGCAGAGAGGGTGAACCCCGGGGAAGTGACGTCCTCTGAGGTTCCCGTGGGTGATGGCAACCCTCTGGTATGTGTGCCCTCTGCAGACTCTGCTCTAGCAAATACTGAGAAAAAAGGCATTGGTGACTTTTGCAACATTGAGAGGCGTAAAGTTGGTTTGAATATGTATATCAATGATGAACCAAATAATTTGTTAAAGGTACATGACAGTGTGGTGTCCAAAGGTATTGGGAAACCTGGGAACCTGAAGCGTGGAGGCAGAAGTGTTGGTAGAAAGACCAGGGGTGCCCTGTTTAAATTTCAAAAGAGGAAGTGCTTATGGAACCCCAAAAGAAGAGGGAGAAGGCTGAGTGTAGGGAAATATAGCTGGTTAAGATCCAGGGTGGGATGTACCTGGAAGCGCACCCGGAAAAAAGGTTGGGCCTATGTGGCTGACAGCCAGCACAGAGGTGTCCCAACCATGATGATGGGTGCTGGTGTTCCTCCCTCTGGATCGAAACAAAGGGGGAGGGTATGTGATAGTCCAGTTCCCTTTCCTGGTAATGGTCGCCCAGGACTCTCCAATAGGCAGGAATCTCCAATCCTGGGACCGGGTTTTGGAAACAGCCAGGAGTCTGGCTGGTTGATTGAGCAGGTGGGTCCTGGGCTTATAGTAGAATCAAGACCAGTGTTCTGGACTCCACCCTCCCGAGGAGTCCAGGCAAGTAAGGGAGAAGCATGCATGTCTGCATGGTATAGAGAGAGGACCCAAAGCTGTGGGCTGAGCAGCACAGAAGCTGAGAGAAGGTACAGTGATTGTACAGGTACTTTGGTACGTGGCCAAGAGGGCTGAAGTGTAAGCCTAGGGGGCTGTATTTCTGAAGAGAGCCATGTGGCTTGGCATTTTCGTTTGACCATTTCTTTATTGCTGTAGAAACTTGAAACCCCCTGTGTGGGAATTTTGGATGGACGTTTTTCTTACTTTTAATAAAAGTGGGTCAACAAACCCTTAAAAAGCACAACTGGCGTGGACTCTGCTGCTCACTGGTATGCTCTACCCAGATGCTAAATCACCCCAACATTACAGTATATATATATATATATGTGTTATGCAAAAAAGTGATAAGAATCTCGCCATGTGTGCCTCAATAATATGAGATACGCGAGGAGTGAAAAAAATAAAGTGTTTTATTATGTTATACTACATAAAACATGTGGATCCTTATCGTGGAGCATGTGATGTCATTTTGTCTTGAAGCAAGGACAAAATCGTGTGGGCAGAACAACAAATCGCATTATACGTTATAATGTAGCAGAGTATAGATGAATGAATGTGTAAAAAATGTGAAGATACATGTAAACGTATGTATAAAGTGTAAAATAACAAATGGCTTATTATATAAATGCAAGATGATGATGGTAATAATGTGTAATAGAGAAAAAAAATGTAAAGATAACAAGATTTCGAAAGGTACATCACTAAGGGGATGTATGGCATCCCTCAATTATGTATATATATGTGTGTGTAGACATCCATTTCTGTGTGCTGTAAAAAACAGACAAAGCGGTAAATAATAATGCACAAAACATATGAAGACTGTACACCAGTGGTCTCAAAGTACCAGCCCGCTGTATTTTTTTTTTTTTGTGAGCTGACACCATCTGGTGGTGAGCCGTTGGTATTACAAGTTATTACCACCAGATGTGAGCTGGCGCCATCTGGTGGTGGCCGTTGGTATTACAAGTTAAGCATTACAAGTTAAACAGCAATTCTAATGTCATTTTACACTATTTTCACTGCCATATTCTTCCCTCCAATTAGAACCCCCAAACATTATATGTATTTTTTATCCTAACACCCTAGAGAATAAAATGGCGATCGTTGCAATACTTTCTGTTACGCCGTATTTGCGCAGCGGTCTTACAAGCGCACTTTTTTGGGAAAAAATGACACTTTTTTTAATTAAAAAATAAGACAACAGTAAAGTTATCCCCATTTTTTTTAATACTATGAAAGATAATGTTACGCCGAGTAAATTCATATCCAACATGTCACGCTTCAAAATTGTGTCCGCTTGTGGATTGCCGACAAACTTTTTTACCCTTTAAAATCTTCATAGGCGACGTTTAAAAAAATCTACAGGTTGCATGTTTTAAGTTACAGAGGAGCTAGAATTATTGCTCTCACTCTACCAATCGCGGCGATACCTCACATGTGTGGTTTGAACACCGATTACATATGCAGGCGCTGCTCACGTATGTGTTCGCTTCTGCACGCAAGCTCGTCGGGACGGGGTGCGTTTTCTGGCTCCTAACTTTTTTAGCTGGATCCTAGATTCCAAGCAAATTTGTCAAACCCTGACTTACACCAGTGCTGGTGGTAATAATGCGCTCGCTGACACCAGTGCTGGGGGTTAATAATGTGTTCGCCGACACCAGTACTGTTGTTTTTGAAGTTTGAAAGTTTGCATGCGGCCCCCCATGGCATATGAAAACTTGTCTTGTGGCCCTCAGGTAATTTGAGTTTGAGACCCCTGCTGTACACATATAAAAAAGAGGGGAAAGGGTACCAAAAGAAATAGATCTTGAAACTGGTAAAATTACCATATATATAAAAAAAAGTTTTTTTCATTTTAGAATTATAGGTAAAATATATGAGTAGAACCCTCAAAATCCATATCTATAATAGGTGTACTTGGGTATCATGATGTAATAGGGGAGTTATAGGGGTCATAACAAATGTACATATCTGTACAAAGTAAAAGGATACCATGAAATGAGAAACCCCATAAAGCATCAACTAATACCAAGACCCAAAAAGTAAATGGAGTAAGATCTACAGTTTGCAAAAGTATCCATCAACATGCATGCACGTGAAAGTATGCACCCATATGCCCATGCACATGATGCACATACATATGGACACGCGTACGCATGCAGAGGGAGACAAAGGAAGATCAGGAATCTGGTTTGATCGCACAAAAGCCCATAAACCCAGTAATGAAACATGTTTAATAATGAAGCATATGGGCATGCAAGCACATGAAAGGAATATAAAAAAGTCATATATGAGAAATCGTGTATGGAAAAAAACGTCATGTGTAAAATCGCATGTGAGAAATCGCATGTGACAAATCGCATGCGAGGGGTCACAGAACATAATAGGTTGAATAAAGTTCATGAAGTGCGAATATTGTATGATGGACTAATTCACCACACATGGAAATACCAGCGCATAAGTCACCTGTGGTGAATCGCTTGTAAAAAGTCGCATATGAAATTTTTTTATTTTTTTTTGCAAAACATGAACATGATGAACTAAGCAAACGTTTCATGAGGTGTGAATGTGAATGTAATGAGCTGATTCATATATGAAAAATCGTATATATGGAAAAAAACGTCATAGAAAAATCGCATGTGAAAAATCACATGTGACAAATCGCATGCGAGGAGTCAACGAACATAATAGGTTGAACAAAGTTCATGATGTGCGAATATTGTATGATGGACTAATTCACCACACATGGGGATACCAGCGCATGAATCACCTGTGGTGAATCGCTTGTAAAAAGTCGCATATATATATATATATATATATATATAAAAAAAAAAAAAAAATCGCAAAACATGAACATAATGAACTAAGCAAACGTTTCATAAGGTGTGAATGTGAATGTAATGAGCTGATTCATATATGAAAAATCGTATATAGAAAAAACCGTCATGTGTAAAATCGCATGCGAAAAATCACACGTGACAAAACGCATGCGAGGAGTCACAGAACATAATGGGTTGAGTAAAGTTGATGAAGTGCGAATATTGTATGATGGACTAATTCACCACACATGGGGATACCAGCACATGAATAACCTGTGGTGAATCGCTTGTAAAAAGTTGCATATGAAAAAAACGCAAAACATGAATACAATGAACTAAGCAGACGTTTCATGAGGTGTGAATGTAATAAGCTGATTCATATATGAAAAATCGTATATGGAAAAAACGTATATGGAAAAAACCGTCATGTGTAAAATCGCATGTGAAAAATCACATGCGACAAATCGCATGCGAGGAGTCACAGAACATAATAGGTTGAACAAAGTTCATGGAGTGCGAATGTTGTATGGTGGACTAATTCACCACACATGGGAATACCGGCGCATGAATCACCTGTGGTCAGGGCCGGACTTACCATTGGCCTTGACTGGGCTCAAGCCCAGGGGCCCCACCCAATAGGGGGCCCCCTTTAAAAAAAAAAAAAAAAAAAATTTTTTTTTTTTTTTTTTTTTTTAGGGGTCCGGATGTTTTTTTTATATATTTTTTATTTTTATATATATAATATTATATATATATATATATATATATGTATATATATATATATATATATACATATATACATATATATATATATATATATATATATATATATAATTATTTTTTTTTATTATTATTATTAAAGGGCCCAGGGGTCTCCAGGGCCCCCGGATGGCAACCCACCTTTTTTATTTTTTTATAAAAAAAAATACATTTTTTTTATATATATATATATAATTTTTTTTTTTTTTTTAATTAAAGGGCTCAGAGGTCCCCAGGGCCCCATGTGGCAACCCCCCCTTTTTTTATTTTTTTTATAAATGTTTATTTTTTTATTTTTTTTTAATTTTTTTATTAAAAGGCCCAGAGGTTCCCAGGGGCCCAGAGGTCCCCAGGGCCCCCGGGTTTGGCAACCTCCCTTTTTTTATGTATTTTTTTATAAATGTTTTTTTTTATTATTATTATTAAAGGGCTCAGAGGTTTATTTTTTCTTTTTATTAAAAGGCCCAGAGGTCCCCAGGGCCCCGGATGGCTACATATATTTATATATATTTGTTTTCTTCTTTATTTCTTCTTTGTAAATGCCCCCACGCTTCTCAATTTCAGGCGGCAGCACCCCCCCCCCCCCCCAGGTTCTCTGCTTCAGGGGGCCCATGCCTTAAGCTGTGCAAGGGGCCCCAAAGTTTCTGATGGCGCATACCTCCCAACACGCACGGATTCTGTGGGACTTTCCCGCACAGACAGCTTCTTCCCGCAGTCCCGCAAAAGGGTTAATTTTCCCGCACTGCAAGAGGAAGCAGGAGGAACCGGAGTGGTGTGTGGAGGACTGTGGCTGCTGAAGGGAAGAAAGCCGACAGCCGGGCTAATGACAGTCTGTGGCCCCGGCTGTTGGCACAGGTGAGAGGCACTCCCCCCCTCAACAACTGCAAAATCCCCCCCCCGCTCAACAACTTTAATGCGCTCCCCCCCGCTCAACAACTTCAATTCGCTCCCCCCCGCTCAACAACTTCGATCCCCCCCAATTCTCGGCTCCAGGGGGCCCCTTCAACACTCAAGCCCAGGGGCCCCCACCACCCTAAGTCCTGCCCTGCCTGTGGTGAATCGCTTGTGAAAAGTCGCATGTGAAAAAAATCGCAAAACATGATCATAATGAACTAAGCAGACGTTTCATGAGGTGTGAATGTGAATATAGTGAGCTGATTCGCCATGCAGTATGATAGAGAAACCCGGTAGGCTGGTCAATCATAAAAATGGGAAACATCCCATTGGAAGTTGAGTCCCCCGGGAATTCTTGTGTGGAGAGAGAATATCCAGAATACCTCTCTCCTACACAGGTCCCCCCCTCTGATGGGTGTGATAATTTTTTCCATACCTTGCACAGTGAGGCTGGATATGTCTTTACAATGTGTGATGTTCCAATGTCTGGCCACATTGGTATCATGATTTTTGTCAATGTCATATAGGCGATCACGCAATCTGTCTTTCAGTCTGCGGGTGGTGCGACCCACGTATTGGAGTTTACATATGCTGCAACCAGGCCCGTCGGAATCCGACAGGCAAACCAAGCAATTGCCTGGGGCCCCCGAGCTGGCTAGGGGCCCCGAGCTAGCCAAGGGGCCCCAGCAGGGAGGGCCCTTGCCGCACCGCTGCTTCCTCCTGCAGTCCGGTCGGCCGTGTACCATAACCGCGCGGTACAGGAGAATCAGGTTCCTGTTCCCGGCCGGACTGACAGGAAGTGCACACACTGTGTGTTCACTTCCTTTCAGTCCGGCCCCGGGAACAGCAAACTGAATGCCCTGTACCGCGCGGTTATGGTACACGGCCGACCGGACTGCAGGAGGAAGCAGCGGTGCGGCAAGGGCCTTCCCTGCTGGGGCCCCTGTGCGGACACCAGGAAAGAGGGACGCAGCGATGCGGCAAGGGCCCTCCCTGCTGGGGCCCCTGTGCGGACACCAGGATAGAGGTAAGCCGACAAAAACAACCCCCCCTCCCCCTGCTTCTCAACTAGAAAAGTAATTTTTTTTTGCTTGGGGCCCCCTAATATCTTCAAACGGCCCTGGCTGCAACCAATCACATATATGACAAATTTAGTATTACAATTTATGAAATGTTTGATTGGAAAGCTTTTCTCACAAGAACAAGAATGGACATGTTGTCCAGTCTTAATCAGTTTACAATACCTGCATCCATTGGTGCCGCATTTAAAAGTACCCTGAAACTGTAGCCAATTCATGCTGGTATTGTGACTTTGGAAAAGGCTTGGGGACAACTTGATACTAGGGGGACCACATTTCCAAACTACCATTCAGGGACACCCTCCCTTCCCAAAAATCAGCTTGTTCTGTAAGGAAACAGCACAGTGATTGGACACAAGAGGCGGGATTTATGATTTCTCCAATCACAGGCAGGGGGGTGGGATTGTGCTTCTTCAGGCATTCCCGGCCAGGACAAGTACGGTCAGTGAATAAAGCAGTGATGTGGCAACCTTTTTTGGGGGCATCAGATTGGCCCGGGGGGGGTGGGCGTTTAAGTTTCATTCTGGGACACTGTATTGTCCTGGAATGAATGTGCCCGGGACAGACCTGCAAAATGCCCGGGACATGTGGTCACCCTACTTGCTACCCAGGGTCGGAGCTCTACGGGAAACAGTCTTAATACCCTTCTCCAAAATATGTTGATAAGTAGTATCGCCATGTAGTATAGGGAGATATTTATTGACAATGGAATTGATGCCATTAAATTCGGAGCTATATGGCGTGGAGAAAACGGGGACATCGCAAAAAGCAGCACTATGTGTATTTTTAACTGAAGTATGGGCATTACTTAGGAGGGAATCCCTGGATATGGTACTGGCTCTAGATAGAGCTCTATTAATAATTTTAATAGGGTATCCCCTTTCTCTAAACCTATCCACTTGCCTGTAAAGTTGCGGCAGGGTAACGTAAATCCTCCGGCGCAAGCCCGCCTAATTCAAATGATCCGGGTAGGGGGCGTGGATCATTTAAATTAGGCGCGTTCCCGCGCCGAACGTACTGCGCATGCGCCGTCCCTAAAATTTCCTGACGTGCATTGCGCTAAATGATGTCGCAAGGACGTCATTGGTTTCGACGTTAACGTAAATGGCGTCCAGCGCCATTCACGGACGACTTACGCAAACGACGTAAATTTTCAAATTTCGACGCGGGAACGACGGCCATACTTAACATTGACTGCGCCTCATATACCATGGGGCAACTTTACGCGTCGCAAATCTTCCGTAAACGTCGTAACTTCACTGCGTCGGTCGGGGCGTACGTTCGGGAATTCGCGTATTTTGCTAATTTGCATACTCGATCGGGAAAACGACGTCGGCGACACCTAGCGGCGAAAAAAAAAAATGCATTTAAGATCCGACAGCGTAAGAGCCTTACGCCTGTCGGATCTAATGGTTATCTATGCGGAACTGATTCTATGAATCAGGCGCATAGATACGACGGGCAGACTCAGAGATACGACGGCGTATCAGGCGATACGCCGGCGTATCTCTTTTGAGAATCTGGCCCTCAGAGCCCAGGAGAGACATGCCCTACTGATTTGGACTTTCTTATACCTTTTCTTTGCTCTTCCCTTCCCCCCCCCCTCCTTTCTTTTTCTCTCCTCTCTCACAGAACCTTCCTGACCGAGAAGCACGTATTGTAATTTCTACAGCGCTGTGTCTTCGTGAATTATAGTGCTGTACCTTGTTTAACTATACCTGTGGATTTTGTGTTAATCCTGTTATATGTAAATCACAATACCCTCTCCAGCTGTTTGAAACTACTACATCCTTTTGATTACTTTCTTCTCCTTCAACTATGTTTTAAACCACTGTATTGCACATATTGAAACCTAAAAAAAATGTTTCAATAAAAATTTTCTTTGTAGTGTTTTTTATTATAAAATAGAGGGCAACATAAAATTGGTGTAATATTTGACATTGTTTTTGATAAAGTAACGCATCAATATCTGGGTGGGTGGATGGAGCAGCAATTCTCAATTAAAGTGGAGTTCAGCAGGAAGCGATCTGATCCGCCGAGTCACAGGTCCCGCCTTCTGGAGCCTGCAGAACATATGATGGACGTCCCTGTGGTCCAATGTCCAACCGTGGGATATGTGACGTCCATCATACGCGCCGCCGGCTCCAGAAGGCGGGAATTTCCAATCCCGCAGTCGCCGCCACATCACAATACTGAGATCCTCGCTCAGCGCTGAAGCGGGACTCAGAAGACTGAGGACAGAGAGAAGCTAGATGAGAAGCCTTCGGCATCTCCACGGCCGGGGGGGGGCGTGACTGCGGGCGGGGAGGAGGAGCTAGAGCAGACACCCGCTGGCTGCTGCTACAACACCTGCCCAGATAGCAGAAAACGTGAGTACAGCCCCCCTCCTGTAACCTGGATAGGAGAAGCAGTGGGGGCGGCTGCATATAAAAAATCCCTTTCTCCATCTCACTTCTGCAATATTGGAATGCCTGAGGCTGCCGGTGTTGTATCGAAGTTGGTTTCCCCAAGGAAACCTGTTTCCCCTGGCTTTCGGCTGCGATCGGAACTCCGCCCCTCCAGCCTGATGCAGACCAGCTCCTCCCGGCTCTGCCTCTCTAGCCGATCGCAACTCCGCCCCTCCAGCCTCCCAGTTTACTCCGCTCCAGCTCCGCCCGGTTTAGAAACTGACTGCATGGTGTGAACTAGAGCCATTGGAAGACATGGAAAACACGGTGCATGCATTTTGTGCAGAAAAAAAGGTGCACAGAACTGAATGGAACTGCATTTGGTGTGAACTGGTCCTAAAAGAATCCCAGATTTATGCACTCCTTCATTTATTACAAAGTGAACTCCATATGCTAATATCTTGTCCACTAGCTCCTGGTTATCTGGTTTAGGTGCGTGGATCTTATTTCCTGTAATCTATATTGTTTTTCTGCCATAGTACGATCAATGGACTCTTTGACATGCTAAACATTTTGTCATTTGCAGCGGTTTTTCTATTCGATGTATACTTGACTGCAGCCACACGTTGTATTCATTAAAACTTTTCAATAAAAATGTATTGAAAGAGAAAAGAATCCCAGATGATCCTGCCATTAAGGTCCTTGTTTAGGTTCTTCCTGTCATAGGGTGACAACACGTTGTCCTTGTTTTCAAATTGAGGTCTTGCGTTGTCACCCTGCCAAACAGACTTCTGGCGAAGACTGCAAATGGCTGTTTGAACACACATTACACTGACATGGTCTACTGCTGTCACCATCAGGAAACCTGGCCTGATCATTGCAGGAGAACGTGTAGAAAGTGTCTGTAAAGCAGCACTGACATGCCACCAAGGATGGAAAATGAAGTGGAGGATTGGGGGGGGGGAGGGGGTTGGGGTTTACAGGGTCCTGTATGGTGGTCGGGTTGGAGGGCTGTGGGGGTCGGTGTAGTTGGGGGTGGAGATGGCAGTGTTTGGGGTGGAGATCACACACTGTCACCCATGACGATTATTTTACACAACGATCGGTATTTTTAACAGTGTAAGTCAATCTAAGCAGTCAATAATGATCGTTACGGTAAATAATACACACGGCCCATCTCACACCCCGATCCGGGGATCTCTCACCATTCTGCTTCTCTCTCCGGCGCGGCGTCTCTGGCTGCCATGGAGACAGAAGGGGCAGGGTCATCACACAGCGATGTTTTGTTTGGTTTCCCCTGGCTTTCGGCTGCGATCGGAACTCCGCCCCTCCAGCCTGATGCAGACCAGCTCCTCCCGGATCTGCCTCTCTAGCCGATCGCAACTCCGCCCCTCCAGCCTCCCAGTTTACTCCGCTCCAGCTCCGCCCATTGTCTCTCCTTGTTTCATTGCCCCCTTATACAGCTAATGGCACAACATTGAAAGAGCGATATGTGCCTGGCTTGCGACTGATTTAACCCTTTAAATGGCGCACTACCATGCTGCAATAGTGTGCATTGCAGGTCCATGGGGCTCTAATGCAAAGTGAATGGTGGCTGCACTGTGATCAGCTCACAACTGCATGTAATGCACACCACTGCGATGTGGTCATGCGGCATTTATTGGGTTATATCAAGAGGAAGAGGCAATACATTGATATAAAATGCCTCTGAAAAGCCCCAAAAAAATGTGGATGGCTCTTCACCGCCTGATTTAACCCTTTAAATGGCGCACTACCATGCTGCAATAGTGTGCATTGCAGGTCCATGGGGCATGCACACCACTGCGATGTGGTCATGCGGCATTTATTGGGTTATATTAAGAGGAAGAGGCAATACATTGATATAAAATGCCTCTGAAAAGCAAAAAAAAAATGTGGATCGCTCTTCACCGCCTGATTTAACCCTTTAAATTGAGCACTACCATGCTGCAATAGTGTGCATTGCAGGTCCATGGGGCTCTAATGCAAAGTGAATGGTGGCTGCACTGTGATCAGCTCACAACTGCATGTAATGCACACCACTGCGATGTGGTCATGCGGCATTTATTGGATTATATTAAGAGGAAGAGGCAATACATTGATATAAAATGCCTCTGAAAAGCCCCAAAAAAATGTGGATGGCTCTTCACCGCCTGATTTAACCCTTTAAATGGCGCACTACCATGCTGCAATAGTGTGCATTGCAGGTCCATGGGGCATGCACACCCCTGCGATGTGGTCATGCGGCATTTATTGGATTATATTAAGAGGAAGAGGCAATACATTGATATAAAATGCCTCTGAAAAGCCCAAAAAAATGTGGATCGCTCTTAACCGCCTGATTTAACCCATCAAGTAGGGTTGCCAACTCATCCCTTTAAAACAGAACACATATTAATTACACAGGTTCTGAGGCTAATTTAATGCAAATAAGGCACCAAGTGAGTTTAATTACCTCCTTAATCAGCCACAGAACCTGTGTAATTAATATGTGTTCTGTTTTAAAGGGATGAGTTGGCAACCCTACCATCAAGTGCCATGGAAACCCTATTGGATGAGGAAACCAGGTCTGATAGCAATAGGTAGCTTGTTATCAGAATTGGTTTCCCCTGGACAGAAAGTGTCCAGGGAAAGAAGGAAGAGTGAGGATGGTCTATAGGGGGTACGGAGCAGTCAGGGAAACCATATAAAAGTGCTTTTAACCCATCAAGTGCCATGGAAGCTCTATTGGGTGGGGAAACCAGATCTGATAGCAATAGGCAGCATGTTATCAGAATTGGTTTCCCCTGGACAGAAAGTGTCCAGGGAAAGAAGGAAGAGTGAGGATGGTCTATAGGGGGTACGGAGCAGTCAGGGAAACCATATACAAGTGCTTTTTTACCCATCAAGTGCCATGGAAGCTCTATTGGGTGGGGGAACCAGATCTGATAGCAACAGGCAGCATGTTATCAGAATTGGTTTCCCCTGGACAGAAAGTGTCCAGGGAAAGAAGGAAGAGTGAGGATGGTCTATAGGGGGTACGGAGCAGTCAGGGAAACCATATACAAGTGCTTTTTTACCCATCAAGTGCCATGGAAGCTCTATTGGATGAGGAAACCAGATCTGATAGCAACAGGCAGCATGTTATCAGAATTGGTTTCCCCTGGACAGAAAGTGTCCAGGGAAAGAAGGAAGAGTGAGGATGGTCTATACGGGGTAAGGAGCAGTCAGGGAAACCATATACAAGTGCTTTTAACCCATCAAGTGCCATGGAAGCTCTATTGGGTGGGGAAACCAGATCTGATAGCAATAGGCAGCATGTTATCAGAATTGGTTTCCCCTGGACAGAAAGTGTCCAGGGAAAGAAGGAAGAGTGAGGATGGTCTATAGGGGGTATGGAGCAGTCAGGGAAACCATATACAAGTGCTTTTTTACCCATCAAGTGCCATGGAAGCTCTATTGGGTGGGGGAACCAGATCTGATAGCAATAGGCAGCGTGTTATCAGAATAGGTTTCCCCTGGATAGACAGGGACAAATGAAAAAAGGAAGAGTGAGGATGGTCTATACGGGGTACGGAGCAGTCAGGGAAACCATATGGAAGAAGTGGTATCTTGCACCAATAAAGTGAAGTATATAAAATGAAATATATTAATATGACATATATATATATTAGTGAATAGGCTGCTCCCCTGAAATTGAGACCAAGGTCAAAATTGGATAATAGTGGTGTGTAAAGGGGGCGCTCTAAATTGTGTAATTTGAATAAACAAATGATCAAATAATCCGTCTGTGTCAATAAACTAAAATGGTGAACAAAATAATATATACAATAATTGAATAATACAATAAATTGGAATAAGAATATATATAATATAAAAAAGGGAGAAAAGTTGTAGTGACTAGATAAATAAAAAATATATAGATAAAGTCCATTCAAAAATTATTTGGGTGAAATACATTCAAATATGTCCTAGGCAGATTAAACTGAGAGAACAATGTTAAAAGTTCATGTGAAAGGTGTCGTCCTCCACCAAGAAAATATCCCCCAAAAGTGCACTAATGGATGGCTTCTTACCACAAGACGTTGACCTGATTGTTTAGAAAAGGTCACATCGATTGGTCACTATACCAGTTGAAGGATTCAGCTGTGTAGCTATATGTCTCCTAGACTCGGGTACTCTCATAAAAGAGGAAAAAGGAGAACCGCTATAGTAAAGTATTGTTTATTAAAATATACCAAAAAGATAACAGCGTAGCCAAATGGTCTCTTACTTTAGTAGTGCCTGGGACCCGGCACTGAGGCTAGTCGGCAAGGCAGATACACTGCAATGAAGGTTCCTCGCTGGGGAACTGGCGTGTGAGATGAAATTTCCTCGCTGGAAAGAGGCGTGCGTTCCAAGCACGGGAGCCAGCGGGACCGGAAGTGCGTCGTTCGTACGTAACTAGGTGGTAAACACGTCGTCAGCACCATTCCTGACGACGTGTTTACCACGAAACGTACGTCAAGGCGCCTAGTTACGTACGAACAACGCACTTCCGGTCCCGCTGGCTCCTGTGCTTGGAACGCACGCCGTCTTTCCAGCGAGGAAATTTCATCTCACACGCCAGTTCCCCAGTGAGGAACCTTCATTGCAGTGTATCTGCCTTGCCGACTAGCCTCAGTGCCGGGTCTCAGGCACTACTAAAGCAAGAGACCATTTGGCTACGCTGTTATCTTTTTGGTATATTTTAATAAACAATACTTTACTATGGCGGTTCTCCTTTTCCCTCTTTTATGAGAGTACCCGAGTCTAGGAGACATATAGCTACACAGCTGAATCCTTCAACTGGTTTAGTGACCAATCGCTTTATGTGACCTTTTCTAAACAAACAATCAGGTCAACGTCTTGTGGTAAGAAGCCATCCATTAGTGCACTTTGGGGGATATTTTCTTGGTGGAGGACGACACCTTTCACATGAACTTTCAACATTGTCCTCTCAGTTTAATCTGCCTAGGACATATTTGAATGGATTTCACCCAAATAATTTTTGAATGGACTTTATCTATATATTATTTATTTATCTAGTCACTACAACTTTTCTCCCTTTTTTATATTATATATATTCTTATTCCAATTTATTGTATTATTCAATTATTGTATATATTATTTTGTTCACCATTTTTGTTTATTGACACAGACGGATTATTTGATCATTTGTTTATTCAAATTACACAATTAATTTAGAGCGCCCCCTTTACACACCACTATTATCCAATTTTGACCTTGGTCTCAATTTCAGGGGAGCAGCCTATTCACTAATATATATGTCATATTAATATATTTCATTTTTATATACTTCACTTTATTGGCGCGAGATACCACTTCTTCCATAAGGTTTCCCTGACTGCTCCGTACCCCGTATAGACCATCCTCACTCTTCCTTCTTTCATTTGTCCCTGTCTATCCAGGGGAAACCTATTCTGATAACATGCTGCCTATTGCTATCAGATCTGGTTTCCCCACCCAATAGAGCTTCCATGGCACTTGATGGGTGAAAAGCACTTGTATATGGTTTCCCTGACTGTTCTGTACCCCGTATAGACCATCCTCACTCTTCCTTCTTTCATGTATCCCTTTCTATCCAGGGGACACCAATTCTGATAACAATCTGCCTATTGCTATCAGATCTGGTTTCCTCATCCAATAGGGCTTCCATGGCACTTGATGGGTAAAAAGCACTTGTATATGGTTTCCCTGACTGCTCCATACCCCTTATAGACCATCCTCACTCTTCCTTCTTTCCCTGGACACTTTCTGTCCAGGGGAAACCAATTCTGATAACATGCTGCCTATTGCTATCAGATCTGGTTTCCCCACCCAGTAGAGCTTCCATGGCACTTGATGGGTTAAAAGCACTTGTATATGGTTTCCCTGACTGCTCCGTACCCCGTATAGACCATCCTCACTCTTCCTTCTTTAATTTGTCCCTGTCTATCCAGGGGAAACCAATTCTGATAACATGCTGCCTATTGCTATCAGATCTGGTTTCCCCACCCAGTAGAGCTTCCATGGCACTTGATGGGTTAAAAGCACTTGTATATGGTTTCCCTGACTGCTTCGTCCCCCGTATAGACCATCCTAACTCTTCTTTCTTTCCCTGGACAATTTCTGTCCAGGGGAAACCAATTCTGATAACAAGCTGCCTATTGCTATCAGACCTGGTTTCCCCACCTAATAGAGCTTCCATGGCACTTGATGTGTAAAAAAGCACTTGTATATGGTTTCCCTGACTGCTCCATACCCCTTATAGACCATCCTCACTCTTCCTTCTTTCCCTGGACACTTTCTGTCCAGGGAAAACCAATTCTGATAACATGCTGCCTATTGCTATCAGATCTGGTTTCCCCACCCAATAGAACTTCCATGGCACTTGATGGGTTAAAAGCACTTGTATATGGTTTCCCTGACTGCTCCGTACCCCGTATAGACCATCCTCACTCTTCCTTCTTTCCCTGGACACTTTCTGTCCAGGGGAAACCAATTCTGATAACATGCTGCCTATTGCTATCAGATCTGGTTTCCTCATCCAATAGAGCTTCCATGGCACTTGATGGGTAAAAAAGCACTTGTATATGGTTTCCCTGACTGCTCCGTACCCCCTATAGACCATCCTCACTCTTCCTTCTTTCCCTGGACACTTTCTGTCCAGGGGAAACCAATTCTGATAACATGCTGCCTATTGCTATCAGATCTGGTTTCCCCACCCAATAGAGCTTCCATGGCACTTGATGGGTTAAAGGCACTTTTATATGGTTTCCCTGACTGCTCCGTACCCCCTATAGACCATCCTCACTCTTCCTTCTTTCCCTGGACACTTTCTGTCCAGGGGAAACCAATTCTGATAACAAGCTACGTATTGCTATCAGACCTGGTTTCCTCATCCAATAGGGTTTCCATGGCACTTGATGGGTTAAATCAGGCGGTTAAGAGCGATCCACATTTTTTTGGGCTTTTCAGAGGCATTTTATATCAATGTATTGCCTCTTCCTCTTAATATAACCCAATAAATGCCGCATGACCACATCGCAGTGGTGTGCATGCCCCATGGACCTGCAATGCACACTATTGCAGCATGGTAGTGCACCATTTAAAGGGTTAAATCAGGCGGTGAAGAGCCATCCACATTTTTTTGGGGCTTTTCAGAGGCATTTTATATCAATGTATTGCCTCTTCCTCTTAATATAATCCAATAAATGTCGCATGACCACATCGCAGTGGTGTGCATTACATGCAGTTGTGAGCTGATCACAGTGCAGCCACCATTCACTTTGCATTAGAGCCCCATGGACCTGCAATGCACACTATTGCAGCATGGTAGTGCTCAATTTAAAGGGTTAAATCAGGCGGTGAAGAGCGATCCACATTTTTTTTTTTGCTTTTCAGAGGCATTTTATATCAATGTATTGCCTCTTCCTCTTAATATAACCCAATAAATGCCGCATGACCACATCGCAGTGGTGTGCATGCCCCATGGACCTGCAATGCACACTATTGCAGCATGGTAGTGCGCCATTTAAAGGGTTAAATCAGGCGGTGAAGAGCCATCCACATTTTTTTGGGGCTTTTCAGAGGCATTTTATATCAATGTATTGCCTCTTCCTCTTGATATAACCCAATAAATGCCGCATGACCACATCGCAGTGGTGTGCATTACATGCAGTTGTGAGCTGATCACAGTGCAGCCACCATTCACTTTGCATTAGAGCCCCATGGACCTGCAATGCACACTATTGCAGCATGGTAGTGCGCCATTTAAAGGGTTAAATCAGTCGCAAGCCAGGCACATATCGCTCTTTCAATGTTGTGCCATTAGCTGTATAAGGGGGCAATGAAACAAGGAGAGACAATGGGCGGAGCTGGAGCGGAGTAAACTGGGAGGCTGGAGGGGCGGAGTTGCGATCGGCTAGAGAGGCAGATCCGGGAGGAGCTGGTCTGCATCAGGCTGGAGGGGCGGAGTTCCGATCGCAGCCGAAAGCCAGGGGAAACCAAACAAAACATCGCTGTGTGATGACCCTGCCCCTTCTGTCTCCATGGCAGCCAGAGACGCCGCGCCGGAGAGAGAAGCAGAATGGTGAGAGATCCCCGGATCGGGGTGTGAGATGGGCCGTGTGTATTATTTACCGTAACGATCATTATTGACTGCTTAGATTGACTTACACTGTTAAAAATACCGATCGTTGTGTAAAATAATCGTCATGGGTGACAGTGTGTGATCTCCACCCCAAACACTGCCATCTCCACCCCCAACTACACCGACCCCCACAGCCCTCCAACCCGACCACCATACAGGACCCTGTAAACCCCAACCCCCTCCCCCCCCCCAATCCTCCACTTCATTTTCCATCCTTGGTGGCATGTCAGTGCTGCTTTACAGACACTTTCTACACGTTCTCCTGCAATGATCAGGCCAGGTTTCCTGATGGTGACAGCAGTAGACCATGTCAGTGTAATGTGTGTTCAAACAGCCATTTGCAGTCTTCGCCAGAAGTCTGTTTGGCAGGGTGACAACGCAAGACCTCAATTTGAAAACAAGGACAACGTGTTGTCACCCTATGACAGGAAGAACCTAAACAAGGACCTTAATGGCAGGATCATCTGGGATTCTTTTCTCTTTCAATACATTTTTATTGAAAAGTTTTAATGAATACAACGTGTGGCTGCAGTCAAGTATACATCGAATAGAAAAACCGCTGCAAATGACAAAATGTTTAGCATGTCAAAGAGTCCATTGATCGTACTATGGCAGAAAAACAATATAGATTACAGGAAATAAGATCCACGCACCTAAACCAGATAACCAGGAGCTAGTGGACAAGATATTAGCATATGGAGTTCACTTTGTAATAAATGAAGGAGTGCATAAATCTGGGATTCTTTTAGGACCAGTTCACACCAAATGCAGTTCCATTCAGTTCTGTGCACCTTTTTTTCTGCACAAAATGCATGCACCGTGTTTTCCATGTCTTCCAATGGCTCTAGTTCACACCATGCAGTCAGTTTCTAAACCGGAAACTGACTGCATAGTGTGAACTAGAGCCATTGGAATACATGGAAAACATTGCATGCATTTTTAGGCTGGATTCACACCTTCACGCATTGTTTGTGCTTTTTGCATTTTGCAGATTTGCTCTACAGAACGTGTTCCATAGGAAACCAGGTTAAATGGACTGTAGTGCAAATCTGAAAAATGCAAAAAGCACTAAAAATGCATAGATGTGAATCCAGCAGAAAAAAAGCGCACAGAGCTTCATCTGCTGTGAACTGGCCCTCATTGAATGCTAAGGGGTTTGAAAGGTCAAAAATGACATTTGAAATGACATTAAAAAACTAGAAAAGATACAATTTCTGGGGAAATTGTGCGGCGTGGTCTTGCCTCCACCAATACTCCTGACTGGAGACGGTGCCCCTGGAGATGTAAATGTGATCCAACAGTGTGTCATGCAGTTGTGAGCTGATCACAGTGCAGCCACCATTCACTTTGCATTAGAGCCCCATGGACCTGCAATGCACACTATTGCAGCATGGTAGTGCGCCATTTAAAGGGTTAAATCAGTCGCAAGCCAGGCACATATCGCTCTTTCAATGTTGTGCCATTAGCTGTATAAGGGGGCAATGAAACAAGGAGAGACAATGGGCGGAGCTGGAGCGGAGTAAACTGGGAGGCTGGAGGGGCGGAGTTGCGATCGGCTAGAGAGGCAGAGCCGGGAGGAGCTGGTCTGCATCAGGCTGGAGGGGCGGAGTTCCGATCGCAGCCGAAAGCCAGGGGAAACAGGTTTCCTTGGGGAAACCAACTTCGATACAACACCGGCAACAAAACATCGCTGTGTGATGACCCTGCCCCTTCTGTCTCCATGGCAGCCAGAGACGCCGTGCCGGAGAGAGAAGCAGAATGGTGAGAGATCCCCGGATCGGGGTGTGAGATGGGCCGTGTGTATTATTTACCGTAACGATCATTGTTTGTGCTTTTTGCATTTTGCAGATTTGCTCTACAGAACGTGTTCCATAGGAAACCAGGTTAAATGGACTGTAGTGCAAATCTGAAAAATGCAAAAAGCACTAAAAATGCATAGATGTGAATCCAGCAGAAAAAAAGCGCACAGAGCTTCATCTGCTGTGAACTGGCCCTCATTGAATGCTAAGGGGTTTGAAAGGTCAAAAATGACATTTGAAATGACATTAAAAAACTAGAAAAGATACAATTTCTGGGGAAATTGTGCGGCGTGGTCTTGCCTCCACCAATACTCCTGACTGGAGACGGTGCCCCTGGAGATGTAAATGTGATCTAACAGTGTGTCATGCAGTTGTGAGCTGATCACAGTGCAGCCACCATTCACTTTGCATTAGAGCCCCATGGACCTGCAATGCACACTATTGCAGCATGGTAGTGCGCCATTTAAAGGGTTAAATCAGTCGCAAGCCAGGCACATATCGCTCTTTCAATGTTGTGCCATTAGCTGTATAAGGGGGCAATGAAACAAGGAGAGACAATGGGCGGAGCTGGAGCGGAGTAAACTGGGAGGCTGGAGGGGCGGAGTTGCGATCGGCTAGAGAGGCAGAGCCGGGAGGAGCTGGTCTGCATCAGGCTGGAGGGGCGGAGTTCCGATCGCAGCCGAAAGCCAGGGGAAACAGGTTTCCTTGGGGAAACCAAACAAAACATCGCTGTGTGATGACCCTGCCCCTTCTGTCTCCATGGCAGCCAAAGACGCCGCGCCGGAGAGAGAAGCAGAATGGTGAGAGATCCCCGGATCGGGGTGTGAGATGGGCCGTGTGTATTATTTACCGTAACGATCATTATTGACTGCTTAGATTGACTTACACTGTTAAAAATACCGATCGTTGTGTAAAATAATCGTCATGGGTGACAGTGTGTGATCTCCACCCCAAACACTGCCATCTCCACCCCCAACTACACCGACCCCCACAGCCCTCCAACCCGACCACCATACAGGACCCTGTAAACCCCAACCCCCTCCCCCCCCCAATCCTCCACTTAATTTTCCATCCTTGGTGGCATGTCAGTGCTGCTTTACAGACACGTTCTCCTGCAATGATCAGGCCAGGTTTCCTGATGGTGACAGCAG
Source organism: Rana temporaria (assembly GCF_905171775.1). Classification (NCBI taxonomy): domain Eukaryota; kingdom Metazoa; phylum Chordata; class Amphibia; order Anura; family Ranidae; genus Rana; species Rana temporaria. The sequence goes on from NW_024404762.1 coordinate 28,248, forward strand.
TAGACCATGTCAGTGTAATGTGTGTTCAAACAGCCATTTGCAGTCTTCGCCAGAAGTCTGTTTGGCAGGGTGACAACGCAAGACCTCAATTTGAAAACAAGGACAACGTGTTGTCACCCTATGACAGGAAGAACCTAAACAAGGACCTTAATGGCAGGATCATCTGGGATTCTTTTCTCTTTCAATACATTTTTATTGAAAAGTTTTAATGAATACAACGTGTGGCTGCAGTCAAGTATACATCGAATAGAAAAACCGCTGCAAATGACAAAATGTTTAGCATGTCAAAGAGTCCATTGATCGTACTATGGCAGAAAAACAATATAGATTACAGGAAATAAGATCCACGCACCTAAACCAGATAACCAGGAGCTAGTGGACAAGATATTAGCATATGGAGTTCACTTTGTAATAAATGAAGGAGTGCATAAATCTGGGATTCTTTTAGGACCAGTTCACACCAAATGCAGTTCCATTCAGTTCTGTGCACCTTTTTTTCTGCACAAAATGCATGCACCGTGTTTTCCATGTCTTCCAATGGCTCTAGTTCACACCATGCAGTCAGTTTCTAAACCGGAAACTGACTGCATAGTGTGAACTAGAGCCATTGGAATACATGGAAAACACTGTGCATGCATTTTTAGGCTGGATTCACACCTTCACGCATTGTTTGTGCTTTTTGCATTTTGCAGATTTGCTCTACAGAACGTGTTCCATAGGAAACCAGGTTAAATGGACTGTAGTGCAAATCTGAAAAATGCAAAAAGCACTAAAAATGCATAGATGTGAATCCAGCAGAAAAAAAGCGCACAGAGCTTCATCTGCTGTGAACTGGCCCTCATTGAATGCTAAGGGGTTTGAAAGGTCAAAAATGACATTTGAAATGACATTAAAAAACTAGAAAAGATACAATTTCTGGGGAAATTGTGCGGCGTGGTCTTGCCTCCACCAATACTCCTGACTGGAGACGGTGCCCCTGGAGATGTAAATGTGATCCAACAGTGTGTCATGCAGTTGTGAGCTGATCACAGTGCAGCCACCATTCACTTTGCATTAGAGCCCCATGGACCTGCAATGCACACTATTGCAGCATGGTAGTGCGCCATTTAAAGGGTTAAATCAGTCGCAAGCCAGGCACATATCGCTCTTTCAATGTTGTGCCATTAGCTGTATAAGGGGGCAATGAAACAAGGAGAGACAATGGGCGGAGCTGGAGCGGAGTAAACTGGGAGGCTGGAGGGGCGGAGTTGCAATCGGCTAGAGAGGCAGAGCCGGGAGGAGCTGGTCTGCATCAGGCTGGAGGGGCGGAGTTCCGATCGCAGCCGAAAGCCAGGGGAAACAGGTTTCCTTGGGGAAACCAACTTCGATACAACACCGGCAACAAAACATCGCTGTGTGATGACCCTGCCCCTTCTGTCTCCATGGCAGCCAGAGACGCCGTGCCGGAGAGAGAAGCAGAATGGTGAGAGATCCCCGGATCGGGGTGTGAGATGGGCCATGTGTATTATTTACCCTAACGATCATTGTTTGTGCTTTTTGCATTTTGCAGATTTGCTCTACAGAACGTGTTCCATAGGAAACCAGGTTAAATGGACTGTAGTGCAAATCTGAAAAATGCAAAAAGCACTAAAAATGCATAGATGTGAATCCAGCAGAAAAAAAGCGCACAGAGCTTCATCTGCTGTGAACTGGCCCTCATTGAATGCTAAGGGGTTTGAAAGGTCAAAAATGACATTTGAAATGACATTAAAAAACTAGAAAAGATACAATTTCTGGGGAAATTGTGCGGCGTGGTCTTGCCTCCACCAATACTCCTGACTGGAGACGGTGCCCCTGGAGATGTAAATGTGATCTAACAGTGTGTCATGCAGTTGTGAGCTGATCACAGTGCAGCCACCATTCACTTTGCATTAGAGCCCCATGGACCTGCAATGCACACTATTGCAGCATGGTAGTGCGCCATTTAAAGGGTTAAATCAGTCGCAAGCCAGGCACATATCGCTCTTTCAATGTTGTGCCATTAGCTGTATAAGGGGGCAATGAAACAAGGAGAGACAATGGGCGGAGCTGGAGCGGAGTAAACTGGGAGGCTGGAGGGGCGGAGTTGCGATCGGCTAGAGAGGCAGAGCCGGGAGGAGCTGGTCTGCATCAGGCTGGAGGGGCGGAGTTCCGATCGCAGCCGAAAGCCAGGGGAAACAGGTTTCCTTGGGGAAACCAACTTCGATACAACACCGGCAACAAAACATCACTGTGTGATGACCCTGCCCCTTCTGTCTCCATGGCAGCCAGAGACGCCGTGCCGGAGAGAGAAGCAGAATGGTGAGAGATCCCCGGATCGGGGTGTGAGATGGGCCATGTGTATTATTTACCGTAACGATCATTGTTTGTGCTTTTTGCATTTTGCAGATTTGCTCTACAGAACGTGTTCCATAGGAAACCAGGTTAAATGGACTATAGTGCAAATCTGAAAAATGCAAAAAGCACTAAAAATGCATAGATGTGAATCCAGCAGAAAAAAAGCGCACAGAGCTTCATCTGCTGTGAACTGGCCCTCATTGAATGCTAAGGGGTTTGAAAGGTCAAAAATGACATTTGAAATGACATTAAAAAACTAGAAAAGATACAATTTCTGGGGAAATTGTGCGGCGTGGTCTTGCCTCCACCAATACTCCTGACTGGAGACGGTGCCCCTGGAGATGTAAATGTGATCCAACAGTGTGTCAATCCAGTTCGATCCATTGCCCCATCAAAAACTGCCCCATCAAAAACTACCCCATCAAAACTGCACCATCCTATTTGCCCCATCAAAAACTGGTTGCTATGGAGGGTTGCTATGGACTGGTTGCTGTGGAGTGGTTGCTATGGACTGGGTGCTATGGACTGGGTGCTATGGACTGGGTGCTATGGACTGGTTGCTATGGACTGGTTGCTATGGACTGGATGCTATGGACTGGATGCTATGGACTGGATGCTGTGGAGTGGTTGCTATGGACTGTTGCTATAGACTGGGTGTTATGGACTGGTTGCTATGGAGGGTTGCTATGGACTGGTTGCTATGGACTGATGGCTATGGATTGGTAGCTATGGACGGGTTACTATGGACGGTTGCTATGGACTGGATGCTATGGACTGGTTGCTATGGAGTGGTTGCTATGGACGGTTGCTATGGACTGGTTACTATGGAGGGTTGCTATGGACTGGTTGCTATGGATGGGTTGCTATGGAGTGGTTGCTATGGACTGGTTGCTATGGACGGTTTCTCTGGATTGGTTGCTATGGACTGGTTGCTATGGACTGGTTGCTATGGAGGGTTGCTATGGACTGGTTGCTATGGACGGTTGCTATGGAGGGTTGCTATGGACTGGTTGCTATGGACGGTTTCTCTGGATTGGTAGCTATGGACTGCTTGCTATGGACGGTTGCTATGGACTGGTTGCTTTGGACTGGTTTCTTTGGACTGGTTGCTATGGAGGGTTGCTATGGAGAATTGCTATGGAATGGTTGCTATGGACTGGTTGCTATGGAGGGTTGCTATGGACTGGTTGCTATGGACTGGTTTCTATGGACTGATGGCTATGGAGTGGTTGCTATGGAGTGGTTGCTATGGACTGATGGCTATGGACGGGTTGCTATGGAGTGGTTGCTATGGAGTGGTTGCTATGGAGTGGTTGCTATGGAGGGTTGCTATGGACTGGTTGGTATGGACGGTTGCTATGGACTGGTTGCTATTGAGTGGTTGCTATGGAGGGTTGCTATGGAGTGGTTGCTATGGTCTGGTTGCTATGGACTGGTTGCTATGGACTGGTTGCTATATGCAGAGCATGCAGAAGTTACACAGAGCCATATCACCTCACAGTGTGTGGGAGGAGCTATAGAAAGCCCTCACAGATGTGTGTATGAAGGTTTTTACCTCAGCGTCTCCTAGGAAACCAATGTAAACATATGCAAACACACTTAGCAGAGGAAAGTTCCCTCAGCCTTGTGTGGGAGGAGCCAACTCACCTCACAGCTGTTTGTGAGGTGTTATAAAACTCCTCAGCGTCTCCTAGGAAACCAATTGTTTGGTTTGCAGGCTCTCTGTAAACACAGCAGAAATTGAGGAATGTTTTTTGAATACTTGTCCTTCAAATGAAGGTATTTACCTCACAGAAAACACCTCACAGAAAACACCTCACAACTACCTCACAACTGTGTGTATGAAGGTATTTACCTCACAGAAAACACCTCACA
>NW_024404763.1:0-32520 GCF_905171775.1 Rana temporaria
CCCATCCAGATCCTGATCCTAACCTCTCACCATCCAGAATCCTTATACTGCTGCCCATCCTGATCCTGATCCTAACCTCTCACCATCCAGAATCCTTATACTGCTGCCCATCCTGATCCTGATCCTAACCTCTCACCATCCAGAATCCTTATACTGCTGCCCATCCTGATCCTAACCTCTCACCATCCAGAATCCTTATACTGCTGCCCATCCTGATCCTGATCCTAACCTCTCACCATCCAGAATCCTTATACTGCTGCCCATCCTGATCCTGATCCTAACCTCTCACCATCCAGAATCCTTATACTACTGCCCATCCTGATCCTAACCTCTCACCATCCAGAATCCTTATACTGCTGCCCATCCTGATCCTGATCCTAACCTCTCACCATCCAGAATCCTTATACTGCTGCCCATCCTGATCCTGATCCTAACCTCTCACCATCCAGAATCCTTATACTACTGCCCATCCTGATCCTAACCTCTCACCATCCAGAATCCTTATACTGCTGCCCATCCTGATCCTGATCCTAACCTCTCACCATCCAGAATCCTTATACTGCTGCCCATCCAGATCCTGATCCTAACCTCTCACCATCCAGAATCCTTATACTGCTGCCCATCCTGATCCTGATCCTAACCTCTCACCATCCAGAATCCTTATACTGCTGCCCATCCTGATCCTGATCCTAACCTCTCACCATCCAGAATCCTTATACTGCTGCCCATCCTGATCCTAACCTCTCACCATCCAGAATCTTTATACTGCTGCCCATCCTGATCCTGATCCTAACCTCTCACCATCCAGAATCCTTATACTGCTGCCCATCCTGATCCTAACCTCTCACCAGCCAGAATCCTTATACTGCTGCCCATCCTGATCCTGATCCTAACCTCTCACCATCCAGAATCCTTATACTGCTGCCCATCCTGATCCTAACCTCTCACCAGCCAGAATCCCTATACTGCTGCCCATCCAGATCCTGATCCTAACCTCTCACCATCCAGAATCCTTATACTGCTGCCCATCCTGATCCTGATCCTAACCTCTCACCATCCAGAATCCATATACTGCTGCCCATCCAGATCCTGATCCTAACCTCTCACCATCCAGAATCCTTATACTGCTGCCCATCCAGATCCTGATCCTAACCTCTCACCATCCAGAATCCTTATACTGCTGCCCATCCTGATCCTAATCCTAACCTCTCACCATCCAGAATCCTTATACTGCTGCCCATCCAGATCCTGATCCTAACCTCTCACCATCCAGAATCCTTATACTGCTGCCCATCCAGATCCTGATCCTAACCTCTCACCATCCAGAATCCTTATACTGCTGCCCATCCTGATCCTGATCCTAACCTCTCACCATCCAGAATCCTTATACTGCTGCCCATCCTGATCCTGATCCTAACCTCTCACCATCCAGAATCCTTATACTGCTGCCCATCCTGATCCTAACCTCTCACCATCCAGAATCCTTATACTGCTGCCCATCCTGATCCTGATCCTAACCTCTCACCATCCAGAATCCTTATACTGCTGCCCATCCTGATCCTGATCCTAACCTCTCACCATCCAGAATCCTTATACTGCTGCCCATCCTGATCCTAACCTCTCACCATCCAGAATCTTTATACTGCTGCCCATCCTGATCCTGATCCTAACCTCTCACCATCCAGAATCCTTATACTGCTGCCCATCCTGATCCTGATCCTAACCTCTCACCATCCAGAATCCTTATACTGCTGCCCATCCTGATCCTAACCTCTCACCATCCAGAATCCTTATACTGCTGCCCATCCTGATCCTGATCCTAACCTCTCACCATCCAGAATCCTTATACTGCTACCCATCCAGATCCTAACCTCTCACCATCCAGAATCTTTATACTGCTGCCCATCCTGATCCTGATCCTAACCTCTCACCATCCAGAATCCTTATACTGCTGCCCATCCTGATCCTGATCCTAACCTCTCACCATCCAGAATCCTTATACTACTGCCCATCCTGATCCTAACCTCTCACCATCCAGAATCTTTATACTGCTGCCCATCCTGATCCTGATCCTAACCTCTCACCATCCAGAATCCTTATACTGCTGCCCATCCAGATCCTGATCCTAACCTCTCACCATCCAGAATCCTTATACTGCTGCCCATCCAGATCCTGATCCTAACCTCTCACCATCCAGAATCCTTATACTGCTGCCCATCCTGATCCTGATCCTAACCTCTCACCATCCAGAATCCTTATACTGCTGCCCATCCTGATCCTGATCCTAACCTCTCACCATCCAGAATCCTTATACTACTGCCCATCCTGATCCTAACCTCTCACCATCCAGAATCTTTATACTGCTGCCCATCCTGATCCTGATCCTAACCTCTCACCATCCAGAATCCTTATACTGCTGCCCATCCAGATCCTAATCCTAACCTCTCACCAGCCAGAATTCTTATACTGCTGCCCATCCTGATCCTGATCCTAATCTCTCACCAGCCAGAATCCTTATACTGCTGCCCATCCTGATCCTGATCCTAACCTCTCACCATCCAGAATCCTTATACTGCTGCCCATCCAGATCCTGATCCTAACCTCTCACCATCCAGAATCCTTATACTACTGCCCATCCTGATCCTGACCTCTCACCAGCCAGAATCCTTATACTGCTACCCATCCAGATCCTGATCCTAATCTCTCACCAGCCAGAATTCTTATACTGCTGCCCATCCTGATCCTGATCCTAACCTCTCACCATCCAGAATCCTTATACTGCTGCCCATCCAGATCCTAATCCTAACCTCTCACCAGCCAGAATTCTTATACTGCTGCCCATCCTGATCCTGATCCTAATCTCTCACCAGCCAGAATCCTTATACTGCTGCCCATCCTGATCCTGATCCTAACCTCTCACCATCCAGAATCCTTATACTGCTGCCCATCCAGATCCTGATCCTAACCTCTCACCATCCAGAATCCTTATACTGCTGCCCATCCTGATCCTAACCTCTCACCATCCAGAATCTTTATACTGCTGCCCATCCTGATCCTAACCTCTCACCAGCCAGAATCCCTATACTGCTGCCCATCCAGATCCTGATCCTAACCTCTCACCATCCAGAATCCTTATACTGCTGCCCATCCTGATCCTGATCCTAACCTCTCACCAGCCAGAATCCTTATACTGCTGCCCATCCAGATCCTGATCCTAACCTCTCACCATCCAGAATCCTTATACTGCTGCCCATCCAGATCCTGATCCTAACCTCTCACCATCCAGAATCCTTATACTGCTGCCCATCCAGATCCTAATCCTAACCTCTCACCATCCAGAATCCTTATACTGCTGCCCATCCAGATCCTGATCCTAACCTCTCACCATCCAGAATCCTTATACTGCTGCCCATCCAGATCCTGATCCTAACCTCTCACCATCCAGAATCCTTATACTGCTGCCCATCCTGATCCTAACCTCTCACCATCCAGAATCCTTATACTGCTACCCATCCAGATCCTGATCCTAACCTCTCACCATCCAGAATCCTTATACTGCTGCCCATCCAGATCCTGATCCTAACCTCTCACCATCCAGAATCCTTATACTGCTGCCCATCCTGATCCTGATCCTAACCTCTCACCATCCAGAATCCTTATACTGCTGCCCATCCAGATCCTGATCCTAACCTCTCACCATCCAGAATCCTTATATTGCTGCCCATCCTGATCCTAACCTCTCACCATCCAGAATCCTTATACTGCTGCCCATCCTGATCCTGATCCTAACCTCTCACCATCCAGAATCCTTATACTGCTGCCCATCCAGATCCTGATCCTAACCTCTCACCATCCAGAATCCTTATACTGCTGCCCATCCAGATCCTGATCCTAACCTCTCACCATCCAGAATCCTTATACTGCTGCACATCCTGATCCTAACCTCTCACCATCCAGAATCCTTATACTGCTGCCCATCCTGATCCTGATCCTAACCTCTCACCATCCAGAATCCTTATACTACTGCCCATCCTGATCCTAACCTCTCACCATCCAGAATCTTTATACTGCTGCCCATCCTGATCCTGATCCTAACCTCTCACCATCCAGAATCCTTATACTGCTGCCCATCCAGATCCTGATCCTAACCTCTCACCATCCAGAATCCTTATACTGCTGCCCATCCTGATCCTGATCCTAACCTCTCACCATCCAGAATCCTTATACTGCTGCCCATCCTGATCCTGATCCTAACCTCTCACCATCCAGAATCCTTATACTACTGCCCATCCTGATCCTAACCTCTCACCATCCAGAATCTTTATACTGCTGCCCATCCTGATCCTGATCCTAACCTCTCACCATCCAGAATCCTTATACTGCTGCCCATCCTGATCCTGATCCTAACCTCTCACCATCCAGAATCCTTATACTACTGCCCATCCTGATCCTAACCTCTCACCATCCAGAATCTTTATACTGCTGCCCATCCTGATCCTGATCCTAACCTCTCACCATCCAGAATCCTTATACTGCTGCCCATCCTGATCCTAATCCTAACCTCTCACCATCCAGAATCCTTATACTGCTGCCCATCCAGATCCTGATCCTAACCTCTCACCATCCAGAATCCTTATACTGCTGCCCATCCAGATCCTGATCCTAACCTCTCACCATCCAGAATCCTTATACTGCTGCCCATCCTGATCCTGATCCTAACCTCTCACCATCCAGAATCCTTATACTGCTGCCCATCCTGATCCTGATCCTAACCTCTCACCATCCAGAATCCTTATACTACTGCCCATCCTGATCCTAACCTCTCACCATCCAGAATCCTTATACTGCTGCCCATCCTGATCCTGATCCTAACCTCTCACCATCCAGAATCCTTATACTGCTGCCCATCCTGATCCTGATCCTAACCTCTCACCATCCAGAATCCTTATACTACTGCCCATCCTGATCCTAACCTCTCACCATCCAGAATCTTTATACTGCTGCCCATCCTGATCCTGATCCTAACCTCTCACCATCCAGAATCCTTATACTGCTGCCCATCCTGATCCTGATCCTAACCTCTCACCATCCAGAATCCTTATACTACTGCCCATCCTGATCCTAACCTCTCACCATCCAGAATCTTTATACTGCTGCCCATCCTGATCCTGATCCTAACCTCTCACCATCCAGAATCCTTATACTGCTGCCCATCCAGATCCTGATCCTAACCTCTCACCATCCAGAATCCTTATACTGCTGCCCATCCTGATCCTGATCCTAACCTCTCACCATCCAGAATCCTTATACTGCTGCCCATCCTGATCCTGATCCTAACCTCTCACCATCCAGAATCCTTATACTGCTGCCCATCCTGATCCTAACCTCTCACCATCCAGAATCTTTATACTGCTGCCCATCCTGATCCTGATCCTAACCTCTCACCATCCAGAATCCTTATACTGCTGCCCATCCTGATCCTAATCTCTCACCAGCCAGAATCCTTATACTGCTGCCCATCCTGATCCTGATCCTAACCTCTCACCATCCAGAATCCTTATACTGCTGCCCATCCTGATCCTAACCTCTCACCAGCCAGAATCCCTATACTGCTGCCCATCCAGATCCTGATCCTAACCTCTCACCATCCAGAATCCTTATACTGCTGCCCATCCTGATCCTGATCCTAACCTCTCACCATCCAGAATCCATATACTGCTGCCCATCCAGATCCTGATCCTAACCTCTCACCATCCAGAATCCTTATACTGCTGCCCATCCAGATCCTGATCCTAACCTCTCACCATCCAGAATCCTTATACTGCTGCCCATCCTGATCCTAATCCTAACCTCTCACCATCCAGAATCCTTATACTGCTGCCCATCCAGATCCTGATCCTAACCTCTCACCATCCAGAATCCTTATACTGCTGCCCATCCAGATCCTGATCCTAACCTCTCACCATCCAGAATCCTTATACTGCTGCCCATCCTGATCCTGATCCTAACCTCTCACCATCCAGAATCCTTATACTGCTGCCCATCCTGATCCTGATCCTAACCTCTCACCATCCAGAATCCTTATACTGCTGCCCATCCTGATCCTAACCTCTCACCATCCAGAATCCTTATACTGCTGCCCATCCTGATCCTGATCCTAACCTCTCACCATCCAGAATCCTTATACTGCTGCCCATCCTGATCCTGATCCTAACCTCTCACCATCCAGAATCCTTATACTGCTGCCCATCCTGATCCTAACCTCTCACCATCCAGAATCTTTATACTGCTGCCCATCCTGATCCTGATCCTAACCTCTCACCATCCAGAATCCTTATACTGCTGCCCATCCTGATCCTGATCCTAACCTCTCACCATCCAGAATCCTTATACTGCTGCCCATCCTGATCCTAACCTCTCACCATCCAGAATCTTTATACTGCTGCCCATCCTGATCCTGATCCTAACCTCTCACCATCCAGAATCCTTATACTGCTACCCATCCAGATCCTAACCTCTCACCATCCAGAATCTTTATACTGCTGCCCATCCTGATCCTGATCCTAACCTCTCACCATCCAGAATCCTTATACTGCTGCCCATCCTGATCCTGATCCTAACCTCTCACCATCCAGAATCCTTATACTACTGCCCATCCTGATCCTAACCTCTCACCATCCAGAATCTTTATACTGCTGCCCATCCTGATCCTGATCCTAACCTCTCACCATCCAGAATCCTTATACTGCTGCCCATCCAGATCCTGATCCTAACCTCTCACCATCCAGAATCCTTATACTGCTGCCCATCCAGATCCTGATCCTAACCTCTCACCATCCAGAATCCTTATACTGCTGCCCATCCTGATCCTGATCCTAACCTCTCACCATCCAGAATCCTTATACTGCTGCCCATCCTGATCCTGATCCTAACCTCTCACCATCCAGAATCCTTATACTACTGCCCATCCTGATCCTAACCTCTCACCATCCAGAATCTTTATACTGCTGCCCATCCTGATCCTGATCCTAACCTCTCACCATCCAGAATCCTTATACTGCTGCCCATCCAGATCCTAATCCTAACCTCTCACCAGCCAGAATTCTTATACTGCTGCCCATCCTGATCCTGATCCTAATCTCTCACCAGCCAGAATCCTTATACTGCTGCCCATCCTGATCCTGATCCTAACCTCTCACCATCCAGAATCCTTATACTGCTGCCCATCCTGATCCTAACCTCTCACCATCCAGAATCTTTATACTGCTGCCCATCCTGATCCTAACCTCTCACCAGCCAGAATCCCTATACTGCTGCCCATCCAGATCCTGATCCTAACCTCTCACCATCCAGAATCCTTATACTGCTGCCCATCCTGATCCTGATCCTAACCTCTCACCAGCCAGAATCCTTATACTGCTGCCCATCCTGATCCTGACCTCTCACCATCCAGAATCCTTATACTGCTGCCCATCCAGATCCTGATCCTAACCTCTCACCATCCAGAATCCTTATACTGCTGCCCATCCAGATCCTGATCCTAACCTCTCACCATCCAGAATCCTTATACTGCTGCCCATCCAGATCCTGATCCTAACCTCTCACCATCCAGAATCCTTATACTGCTGCCCATCCAGATCCTGATCCTAACCTCTCACCATCCAGAATCCTTATACTGCTGCCCATCCAGATCCTGATCCTAACCTCTCACCATCCAGAATCCTTATACTGCTGCCCATCCAGAATCCCAGAATCCACACCAACAATTAACTTTTACTCTTCTGTCAGAAACTTTCACACTTCTTCATTCAGTCAAGTGACTTTGGTTACCAAGCAACACAAATGTCTGGAGTTTCCATGGAGACGCCCAGTGTAATGGGTATAAATAATATCACCCGATAACGTTCCTAGTAGAAGCACAATACCATTCCACATCATTTCCTGCAGATGCCCGTCCTGACCTCATAACCTTTCCCCATCTTATCCAATGGATGTGGCTCCAGTCTGCCCCGGGATAAGACCCCCCCATAGTCACCAATCAGGAACCGTATACCATCAGCGGCACATTTCCAGAGACATCAACCCCCATATACCCCCGTATATACCCATATCCCCCACGTATACCCCCATATACCCATATCCCCCCCGTGTACCCCTATAAACCCCCCATGTACCCCTATAAACCCCATAGACCCCCTTATATACCCATATCCCCCACGTGTACCCCCATATACCCCTATAAACCCCCCATGTACCCCAATAAACCCCATAGACCCCCGTATATACCCATATCCCCCACGTATACCCCCATATACCCCTATAAACCCCCTATGTACCCCAATAAACCCCATAGACCCCCGTATATACCCATAAACCCCATAGACCCCCGTATATACCCATATCCCCCACGTATACCCCCATATACCCCTATAAACCCCATAGACCCCCGTATATACCCATATTCCCCATGTATACCCCCATATACCCCATAGACCCCCGTATATACCCATATCCCCCACGTATACCCCCATATACCCCTATAAACCCCCCATGTACCCCAATAAACCCCATAGACCCCTGTATATACCCATACACCCCTATAAACCCCCCATATACCCCAATAAACCCCATAGACCCCCGTTTATACCCATATACCCCATATACCCCTATAAACCCCATAGACCCCCTTATATACCCATATCCCCCACGTATACCCCCATATACCCCTATAAACCCCATAGACCCCCGTATATACCCATATTCCCCATGTATACCCCCATAAACCCCCCATATATCCCAATAAACTCCATAGACCCCCGTATATACCCATATCCCCCACGTATACCCCCATATACCCCTATAAACCCCATAGACTCCCGTATATACCCATATCCCCCACGTATACCCCCATATACCCCATAGACCCCCTTATATACCCATATCCCCCATGTATACCCCCATAAACCCCCCATATATCCCAATAAACCCCATAGACCCCCGTATATACCCATCTCCCCCACGTATACCCCCATATACCCCTATAAACCCCCCATGTACCCCAATAAAACCCATAGACTCCCGTATATACCCATCTCCCCCACATATACCCCTATAAACCCCCCATGTACCCCAATAAAACCCATAGACCCCCGTATATACCCATCTCCCCCACGTATACCCCCATATATACCCATATCCCCCACGTATACCCCTATAAACCCCCCATGTACCCCATAGACCCCCGTATATACCTATAAACCCCCCATGTACCCCAATAAACCCCATAGACCCCCATATATACCCATACCCCCCACGTGTACCCCATATACCCCTATAAACCCCCCATATATCCCAATAAACCCCATAGACCCCCGTATATACCCATATCCCCCACATATACGCCCATATACCCCTATAAACCCCCCATGTACCCCAATAAAACCCATAGACCCCCATATCCCCCACGTATACTCCCATATACCCCAATAAACCCCATAGACTCCCGTATATACCCATATTCCCCACGTATACCCCCATATACCCCTATAAACCCCCCATGTACCCCAATAAACCCCCATATACCCCATAGACTCCCGTATATACCCATATTCCCCACATATACCCCAAAAAACCCCATAGACTTCCATATATACCCATATTCCCCACGTATACCGCCATATACCCCTATGAACCTCATAGACTCCTGTATATACCCATATCCCCCACGTATACCCCCATAAACCCCATAGACCCCCGTATATACCCATATCCCCCACGTATACCCCTATAAACCCCATAGACCCCCGTATATACCCATATCCCCCACGTATACCCCCATATACCCCTATAAACCCCCCATGTACCCCAATAAACCCCATAGACCCCCGTATATACCCATAATCCCCACGTATACCCCCATATACCCCTATAAACCCCCCATATACCCCAATAAACCCCATAGACCCCCGTATATACCCATATCCCCCACGTATACCCCCATAAACCCCTCATGTAACCCAATAAACCCCATAGACCCCTGTATATACCCATATCCCCACGTATACCCCGATATACCCCAATAAACCCCCATAGACTCCCGTATATACCCATATTCCCCACGTATACACCCATATACCCCTATAAACCCCATAGACCCCTGTATATACCCACATACCCCTATAAGCCCCCCATAGACCCCCCATATATACCCATATTCCCTACGTATACCCCCATATACCCCAATAAAACCCCATATACCCCATAGACTTCCATATATACCCATATTCCCCACGTATACTGCCAAGCATGCGTGGGTTTTTAACCGATGGTTTTTTCCTATCGGTTATCAATCCATCAGTTAAATTTTAAAACAAGTTGCCATTTTTGTAACCGAAGGTTAAATAACCTATGGGGCGTACACACGATCGGTTTGGACCGATGAAAACGGTCCATCAGACCGTTACCCTCTAGTTAACCAATCGTGTGTCCGCGGCCCCAGATGCTAATGTCCTCACCTCCAGCCATCTGTCTGTTCTCAACACACAACGAGACGAGATTTGTTTGTGTGCTGAACATTAATAGAACCAAGAATACAACCTTATATACAGTTAGAGGAGGTAACCAGAACATAAATTAACATGAGCTAATTAACTAATCATTTACCCAGACGAGGCGACTCCGAGATATGACCTTTCAGGGTAGACGTCACGTGTCCTCGCTCACCTGCTATACAATACACATTATCATAAGTGTAAACACAGGACATCTTCACACAATAGCAGGGTCAATGGTCTGGGATGGTCTGATTCTGTTCGCTGCGAACTCCGTAAGGAAGCGCTAGCCTGTGAGCAGCGACACCAGGGAAAAGTTCTCCCCTCCAACTGGGAAAGGTACTGGTCGTAGTATGGATTGTGGGAGAGGTACTGGTCGCAGTATGGATTGCGGGAAAGGTACTGGTCGCAGTATGGTTTGCGGGAAAGGTACCGGTCGTAGTATGGATTGCGGGAAAGGTACGGGTCGCAGTATGGATTGTGGGAGAGGTACTGGTCGCAGTATGAAGTGTGGGAAAGGTACTGGTCGCAGTATGAAGTGTGGGAAAGGTACTGGTCGCAGTATGAAGTGTGGGAAAGGTACTGGTCGCAGTATGGATTGTGGGAAAGGTACGGGTCGCAGTATGGATTGTGGGAAAGGTACTGGTCGCAGTATGAAGTGTGGGAAAGGTACTGGTCGCAGTATGAAGTGTGGGAAAGGTACTGGTCGCAGTATGAAGTGTGGGAAAGGTACTGGTCGCAGTATGGATTGTGGGAAAGGTACTGGTCGCAGTATGGATTGCGGGAAAGGTACTGGTCGTAGTATGGATTGCGGGAAAGGTACTGGTCGCAGTATGGATTGCGGGAAAGGTACTAGTCGCAGTATGGATTGCGGGAAAGGTACTGGTCGCAGTATGGATTGTGGGAAAGGTACTGGTCGCAGTATGGATTGTGGGAAAGGTACTGGTCGCAGTATGGATTGCGGGAAAGGTACTGGTCGCAGTATGGATTGCGGGAAAGGTACTAGTCGCAGTATGGATTGCGGGAAAGGTACTGGTCGCAGTATGGATTGCGGGAAAGGTACTAGTCGCAGTATGGATTGCGGGAAAGGTACTGGTCGCAGTATGGATTGCGGGAAAGGTACTAGTCGCAGTATGGATTGTGGGAAAGGTACTGGTTGCAGTATGGATTGTGGGAAAGGTACTGGGCGCAGTATGGATTGCGGGAAAGGTACTGGTCGCAGTATGGATTGCGGAAGAGGTACTGGTCGCAGTATGGATTGCGGGAAAGGTACTGGTCGCAGTATGGATTGTGGGAAAGGTACTGGTTGCAGTATGGATTGTGGGAAAGGTACGGGTCGCAGTATGGATTGCGGGAAAGGTACTGGTCGCAGTATGGATTGCGGGAAAGGTACTAGTCGCAGTATGGATTGTGGGAAAGGTACTGGGCGCAGTATGGATTGTGGGAAAGGTACTGGTCGCAGTATGGATTGCGGGAAAGGTACTGGGCGCAGTATGGATTGTGGGAGAGGTACTGGTCGCAGTATGAAGTGTGGGAAAGGTACTGGTCGCAGTATGAAGTGCGGGAAAGGTACTGGTCGCAGTATGAAGTGTGGGAAAGGTACTGGTCGCAGTATGGATTGTGGGAAAGGTACGGGTCGCAGTATGGATTGTGGGAAAGGTACTGGTCGCAGTATGAAGTGTGGGAAAGGTACTGGTCGCAGTATGAAGTGTGGGAAAGGTACGGGTCGCAGTATGGATTGCGGGAGAGGTACTGGTCGCAGTATGGATTGCGGGAAAGGTACTGGTCGCAGTATGGATTGTGGGAAAGGTACTGGTCGCAGTATGAAGTGTGGGAAAGGTACTGGTCGCAGTATGAAGTGTGGGAAAGGTACTGGTCGCAGTATGGATTGCGGGAAAGGTACTGGTCGCAGTATGGATTGCGGGAAAGGTACTGGTCGTAGTATGGATTGCGGGAAAGGTACTGGTCGCAGTATGGATTGCGGGAAAGGTACTGGTCGCAGTATGGATTGCGGGAAAGGTACGGGTCGCAGTATGGAGTGTGGGAAAGGTACTGGTCGCAGTATGGATTGTGGGAAAGGTACTGGTCGCAGTATGGATTGTGGGAAAGGTACTAGTCGCAGTATGGATTGCGGGAAAGGTACGGGTCGCAGTATGGATTGCGGGAAAGGTACTGGTCGCAGTATGGATTGCGGGAAAGGTACGGGTCGCAGTATGGATTGCGGGAAAGGTACTGGTCGCAGTATGGATTGCGGGAAAGGTACTGGTCGCAGTATGGATTGCGGGAAAGGTACTGGTCGCAGTATGGATTGCGGGAAAGGTACTAGTCGCAGTATGGATTGCGGGAAAGGTACTGGTCGCAGTATGGATTGCGGGAAAGGTACTAGTCGCAGTATGGATTGCGGGAAAGGTACTGGTCGCAGTATGGATTGCGGGAAAGGTACTAGTCGCAGTATGGATTGTGGGAAAGGTACTGGTTGCAGTATGGATTGTGGGAAAGGTACTGGGCGCAGTATGGATTGCGGGAAAGGTACTGGTCGCAGTATGGATTGCGGGAAAGGTACTGGTCGCAGTATGGATTGCGGGAGAGGTACTGGTCGCAGTATGGATTGCGGGAAAGGTACTGGTCGCAGTATGGATTGCGGGAAAGGTACTGGTCGCAGTATGGATTGTGGGAAAGGTACTGGTCGCAGTATGGATTGCGGGAAAGGTACGGGTCGCAGTATGGATTGCGGGAAAGGTACTGGTCGCAGTATGGATTGCGGGAAAGGTACTGGTCGCAGTATGGATTGCGGGAAAGGTACTAGTCGCAGTATGGATTGCGGGAAAGGTACTAGTCGCAGTATGGATTGTGGGAAAGGTACTGGTCGCAGTATGGATTGCGGGAGAGGTACTGGTCGCAGTATGGATTGCGGGAAAGGTACTGGGCGCAGTATGGATTGCGGGAGAGGTACTGGTCGCAGTATGGATTGCGGGAAAGGTACTGGTCGCAGTATGGATTGCGGGAAAGGTACTGGGCGCAGTATGGATTGCGGGAAAGGTACTGGTCGCAGTATGGATTGCGGGAAAGGTACTGGTCGCAGTATGGATTGTGGGAAAGGTACGGGTCGCAGTATGGATTGCGGGAAAGGTACCGGTCGCAGTATGGATTGTGGGAAAGGTACTGGTCGTAGTATGGAGTGTGGGAAAGGTACTGGGCGCAGTATGGATTGCGGGAAAGGTACCGGTCGCAGTATGGATTGCGGGAAAGGTACGGGTCGCAGTATGGAGTGTGGGAAAGGTACTAGTCGCAGTATGGATTGCGGGAAAGGTACTGGGCGCAGTATGGATTGTGGGAAAGGTACTGGGCGCAGTATGGATTGCGGGAGAGGTACTGGTCGCAGTATGGATTGCGGGAAAGGTACTGGCCGCAGTATGGATTGCGGGAAAGGTACTGGGCGCAGTATGGATTGTGGGAAAGGTACGGGTCGCAGTATTGATTGTGGGAAAGGTACTGGTCGCAGTATGGATTGTGGGAAAGGTACGGGTCGCAGTATGGATTGTGGGAAAGGTACTGGGCGCAGTATGGATTGTGGGAAAGGTACTGGGCGCAGTATGGATTGTGGGAAAGGTACCGGTCGCAGTATGGATTGTGGGAAAGGTACTGGGCGCAGTATGGATTGTGGGAAAGGTACTGGGCGCAGTATGGATTGCGGGAAAGGTACGGGTCGCAGTATGGATTGTGGGAAAGGTACTGGTCGTAGTATGGATTGCGGGAAAGGTACTGGGCGCAGTATGGATTGCGGGAAAGGTACTGGTCGCAGTATGGATTGCGGGAAAGGTACTGGTCGCAGTATGGATTGTGGGAAAGGTACGGGTCGCAGTATGGATTGCGGGAAAGGTACCGGTCGCAGTATGGATTGTGGGAAAGGTACTGGTCGTAGTATGGATTGCGGGAAAGGTACCGGTCGCAGTATGGATTGCGGGAAAGGTACCGGTCGCAGTATGGATTGCGGGAAAGGTACGGGTCGCAGTATGGAGTGTGGGAAAGGTACTAGTCGCAGTATGGATTGCGGGAAAGGTACTGGGCGCAGTATGGATTGTGGGAAAGGTACTGGGCGCAGTATGGATTGCGGGAGAGGTACTGGTCGCAGTATGGATTGCGGGAAAGGTACTGGCCGCAGTATGGATTGCGGGAAAGGTACTGGGCGCAGTATGGATTGTGGGAAAGGTACGGGTCGCAGTATTGATTGTGGGAAAGGTACTGGTCGCAGTATGGATTGTGGGAAAGGTACGGGTCGCAGTATGGATTGTGGGAAAGGTACTGGGCGCAGTATGGATTGTGGGAAAGGTACTGGGCGCAGTATGGATTGTGGGAAAGGTACCGGTCGCAGTATGGATTGTGGGAAAGGTACTGGGCGCAGTATGGATTGTGGGAAAGGTACTGGGCGCAGTATGGATTGCGGGAAAGGTACGGGTCGCAGTATGGATTGTGGGAAAGGTACTGGTCGTAGTATGGATTGTGGGAAAGGTACTGGGCGCAGTATGGATTGTGGGAAAGGTACTGGGCGCAGTATGGATTGCGGGAAAGGTACTGGGCGCAGTATGGATTGTGGGAAAGGTACTGGTCGCAGTATGGATTGCAGGAGAGGTACGGGTCGCAGTATGGATTGTGGGAAAGGTACTGGGCGCAGTATGGATTGCGGGAAAGGTACTGGTTGCAGTATGGATTGCGGGAAAGGTACTAGTCGCAGTATGGATTGTGGGAAAGGTACTGGTCGCAGTATGGATTGCGGGAAAGGTACTGGTCGCAGTATGGATTGTGGGAAAGGTACGGGTCGCAGTATGGATTGCGGGAAAGGTACTGGGCGCAGTATGGATTGTGGGAAAGGTACCGGTCGCAGTATGGATTGTGGGAAAGGTACCGGTCGTAGTATGGATTGTGGGAAAGGTACCGGTCGCAGTATGGATTGTGGGAAAGGTACTGGTCGCAGTATGGATTGTGGGAAAGGTACGGGTCGCAGTATGGATTGTGGGAAAGGTACGGGTCGCAGTATGGATTGTAGGAAAGGTACTGGTCGCAGTATGGATTGTGGGAAAGGTACTGGTCGCAGTATGGATTGCGGGAAAGGTACTAGTCGCAGTATGGATTGCGGGAAAGGTACTAGTCGCAGTATGGATTGCGGGAAAGGTACTGGGCGCAGTATGGATTGCGGGAGAGGTACTGGTCGCAGTATGGATTGTGGGAAAGGTACTGGTCGCAGTATGGATTGTGGGAGAGGTACTGGGCGCAGTATGGATTGCGGGAAAGGTACTGGGCGCAGTATGGATTGCGGGAAAGGTACTAGTCGCAGTATGGATTGTGGGAAAGGTACTGGTCGCAGTATGGATTGCGGGAAAGGTACTGGTCGCAGTATGGATTGTAGGAAAGGTACTGGGCGCAGTATGGATTGTGGGAAAGGTACGGGTCGCAGTATGGATTGTGGGAAAGGTACTGGTCGCAGTATGGATTGCGGGAAAGGTACTGGTCGCAGTATGGATTGTAGGAAAGGTACTGGGCGCAGTATGGATTGTGGGAAAGGTACTGGTCGCAGTATGGATTGCAGGAGAGGTACGGGTCGCAGTATGGATTGTGGGAAAGGTACTGGGCGCAGTATGGATTGCGGGAAAGGTACTGGGCGCAGTATGGATTGCGGGAAAGGTACTGGGCGCAGTATGGATTGCGGGAAAGGTACTGGGCGCAGTATGGATTGCGGGAAAGGTACTGGGCGCAGTATGGATTGCGGGAAAGGTACTGGGCGCAGTATGGATTGCGGGAAAGGTACTGGGCGCAGTATGGATTGTGGGAAAGGTACTGGGCGCAGTATGGATTGTGGGAAAGGTACTGGTCGCAGTATGGATTGCGGGTGCACAAGGAACAGATAGCTGAATTAAGCAGGCTGGTCTGGGCAGAGATGCGGCTGGATGAGAGCTACAGAGCCCTTCAGTGTATCCCAAGCTTGTCCCTGGATAGCGGATGACAGCCCAATGGAAGGCTTAAGCTACGGCGGCCTGGCACTGGCAGTCATGGTATGGTTCAGCCATGACTAAGCACTGACTGCCAGTGCGGAACGCGTCGGCCATACTGTATTTTGTGGGTTTGCAGTGACTGTACAGTTGAAAAATAAAAGACATCTCTTTGTAAGTGATTTTGGAGTGCGGCTGTCCAGTTTTCGTCTTTCCATTTTGCTATCATTAGCATTGCCGGCACCTTGGTGGTTCAACCGCCCTTGATTGCTTACGGGGCTCACCTGGAGCGGTGTACATTATATACCCCTGACCCCTGCATTCTGTACACTGGGCTATACACGGCATACTTCTGATCAATATATACCCCTGACCCCTGCATTCTGTACACTGAGCTATACACGGCATACTTCTGATCAATATATACCCCTGACCCCTGCATTCTGTACACTGAGCTATACACGGCATACTTCTGATCAATATATACCCCTGGCCCCTGCATTCTGTACACTGGGCTATACACGGCATACTTCTGATCATTATATACCCCTGACCCCTGCATTCTGTACACTGAGCTATACACGGCATACTTCTGATCAATATATACCCCTGACCCCTGCATTCTGTACACTGAGCTATACACGGCATACTTCTGATCAATATATACCCCTGACCCCTGCATTCTGTACACTGAGCTATACACGGCATACTTCTGATCAATATATACCCCTGACCCCTGCATTCTGTACACTGAGCTATACACGGCATACTTCTGATCAATATATACCCCTGACCCCTGCATTCTGTACACTGAGCTATACACGGCATACTTCTGATCAATATATACCCCTGACCCCTGCATTCTATACACTGGGCTATACACGGCATACTTCTGATCAATATATACCCCCGGCCCCTGCATTCTGTACACTGAGCTATACACGGCATACTTCTGATCAATATATACCCCTGACCCCTGCATTCTGTACACTGGGCTATACACGGCATACTTCTGATCAATATATACCCCTGCATTCTGTACACTGGGCTATACACGGCATACTTCTGATCAATATATACCCCTGACCCCTGCATTCTGTACACTGGGCTATACACGGCATACTTCTGATCAATATATACCCCTGACCCCTGCATTCTGTACACTGAGCTATACACGGCATACTTCTGATCAATATATACCCCTGACCCCTGCATTCTGTACACTGGGCTATACACGGCATACTTCTGATCAATATATACCCCTGACCCCTGCATTCTGTACACTGGGCTATACACAGCATACTTCTGATCAATATATACCCCTGACCCCTGCATTCTGTACACTGGGCTATACACGGCATACTTCTGATCAATATATACCCCTGGCCCCTGCATTCTGTACACTGGGCTATACACGGCATACTTCTGATCATTATATACCCCTGACCCCTGCATTCTGTACACTGAGCTATACACGGCATACTTCTGATCAATATATACCCCTGACCCCTGCATTCTGTACACTGAGCTATACACGGCATACTTCTGATCAATATATACCCCTGGCCCCTGCATTCTGTACACTGGGCTATACACGGCATACTTCTGATCAATATATACCCCCGGCCCCTGCATTCTGTACACTGAGCTATACACGGCATACTTCTGATCAATATATACCCCTGACCCCTGCATTCTGTACACTGGGCTATACACGGCATACTTCTGATCAATATATACCCCTGCATTCTGTACACTGGGCTATACACGGCATACTTCTGATCAATATATACCCCTGACCCCTGCATTCTGTACACTGGGCTATACACGGCATACTTCTGATCAATATATACCCCCGACCCCTGCATTCTGTACACTGGGCTATACACGGCATACTTCTGATCAATATATACCCCTGACCCCTGCATTCTGTACACTGGGCTATACACAGCATACTTCTGATCAATATATACCCCTGACCCCTGCATTCTGTACACTGGGCTATACACGGCATACTTCTGATCAATATATACCCCTGACCCCTGCATTCTGTACACTGGGCTATACACGGCATACTTCTGATCAATATATACCCCTGACCCCTGCATTCTGTACACTGGGCTATACACGGCATACTTCTGATCAATATATACCCCTGCATTCTGTACACTGGGCTATACACGGCATACTTCTGATCAATATATACCCCTGACCCCTGCATTCTGTACACTGGGCTATACACGGCATACTTCTGATCAATATATACCCCTGACCCCTGCATTCTGTACACTGGGCTATACACGGCATACTTCTGATCAATATATACCCCTGACCCCTGCATTCTGTACACTGGGCTATACACGGCATACTTCTGATCAATATATACCCCTGACCCCTGCATTCTGTACACTGGGCTATACACGGCATACTTCTGATCAATATATACCCCTGACCCCTGCATTCTGTACACTGGGCTATACACGGCATACTTCTGATCAATATATACCCCTGACCCCTGCATTCTGTACACTGGGCTATACACGGCATACTTCCGATCAATATATACCCCTGACCCCTGCATTCTGTACACTGGGCTATACACGGCATACTTCTGATCAATATATACCCCTGACCCCTGCATTCTGTACACTGAGCTATACACGGCATACTTCTGATCAATATATACCCCTGACCCCTGCATTCTGTACACTGGGCTATACACGGCATACTTCTGATCAATATATACCCCCGACCCCTGCATTCTGTACACTGAGCTATACACGGCATACTTCTGATCAATATGCACTGCACAATATATACCCCTGACCCCTGCATTCTGTACACTGGGCTATACACGGCATACTTCTGATCAATATATACCCCTGACCCCTGCATTCTGTACACTGAGCTATACACGGCATACTTCTGATCAATATATACCCCTGACCCCTGCATTCTGTACACTGGGCTATACACGGCATACTTCTGATCAATATATACCCCTGACCCCTGCATTCTGTACACTGAGCTATACACGGCATACTTCCGATCAATATATACCCCTGACCCCTGCATTCTGTACACTGGGCTATACACGGCATACTTCTGATCAATATATACCCCTGACCCCTGCATTCTGTACACTGGGCTATACACGGCATACTTCCGATCAATATATACCCCCGGCCCCTGCATTCTGTACACTGGGCTATACACGGCATACTTCTGATCAATATATACCCCTGACCCCTGCATTCTGTACACTGAGCTATACACGGCATACTTCCGATCAATATATACCCCTGACCCCTGCATTCTGTACACTGAGCTATACACGGCATACTTCTGATCAATATATACCCCTGACCCCTGCATTCTGTACACTGAGCTATACACGGCATACTTCTGATCAATATATACCCCTGCATTCTGTACACTGGGCTATACACGGCATACTTCTGATCAATATATACCCCTGACCCCTGCATTCTGTACACTGGGCTATACACGGCATACTTCTGATCAATATATACCCCCGACCCCTGCATTCTGTACACTGGGCTATACACGGCATACTTCTGATCAATATATACCCCTGACCCCTGCATTCTGTACACTGAGCTATACACGGCATACTTCTGATCAATATATACCCCTGACCCCTGCATTCTGTACACTGGGCTATACACGGCATACTTCTGATCAATATATACCCCTGACCCCTGCATTCTGTACACTGAGCTATACACGGCATACTTCTGATCAATATATACCCCTGACCCCTGCATTCTGTACACTGGGCTATACACGGCATACTTCTGATCAATATATACCCCTGCATTCTGTACACTGGGCTATACACGGCATACTTCTGAT
Source organism: Rana temporaria (assembly GCF_905171775.1). Classification (NCBI taxonomy): domain Eukaryota; kingdom Metazoa; phylum Chordata; class Amphibia; order Anura; family Ranidae; genus Rana; species Rana temporaria. The sequence goes on from NW_024404763.1 coordinate 20,411, forward strand.
CAATATATACCCCTGACCCCTGCATTCTGTACACTGGGCTATACACGGCATACTTCTGATCAATATATACCCCTGACCCCTGCATTCTGTACACTGGGCTATACACGGCATACTTCTGATCAATATATACCCCTGACCCCTGCATTCTGTACACTGGGCTATACACGGCATACTTCTGATCAATATATACCCCTGACCCCTGCATTCTGTACACTGGGCTATACACGGCATACTTCTGATCAATATATACCCCTGACCCCTGCATTCTGTACACTGGGCTATACACGGCATACTTCTGATCAATATATACCCCTGACCCCTGCATTCTGTACACTGAGCTATACACGGCATACTTCTGATCAATATATACCCCTGACCCCTGCATTCTGTACACTGGGCTATACACGGCATACTTCTGATCAATATATACCCCCGACCCCTGCATTCTGTACACTGAGCTATACACGGCATACTTCTGATCAATATATACCCCCGGCCCCTGCATTCTGTACACTGGGCTATACACGGCATACTTCTGATCAATATATACCCCCGACCCCTGCATTCTGTACACTGAGCTATACACGGCATACTTCTGATCAATATATACCCCTGACCCCTGCATTCTGTACACTGAGCTATACACGGCATACTTCTGATCAATATATACCCCTGACCCCTGCATTCTGTACACTGGGCTATACACGGCATACTTCTGATCAATATATACCCCCGACCCCTGCATTCTGTACACTGAGCTATACACGGCATACTTCTGATCAATATGCACTGCACAATATATACCCCTGACCCCTGCATTCTGTACACTGGGCTATACACGGCATACTTCTGATCAATATATACCCCTGACCCCTGCATTCTGTACACTGAGCTATACACGGCATACTTCCGATCAATATATACCCCTGACCCCTGCATTCTGTACACTGGGCTATACACGGCATACTTCCGATCAATATATACCCCCGGCCCCTGCATTCTGTACACTGGGCTATACACGGCATACTTCTGATCAATATATACCCCTGACCCCTGCATTCTGTACACTGGGCTATACACGGCATACTTCTGATCAATATATACCCCCGACCCCTGCATTCTGTACACTGGGCTATACACGGCATACTTCTGATCAATATATACCCCTGACCCCTGCATTCTGTACACTGTGCTATACACGGCATACTTCCGATCAATATATACCCCTGACCCCTGCATTCTGTACACTGGGCTATACAAGGCATACTTCTGATCAATATATACCCCTGACCCCTGCATTCTGTACACTGAGCTATACACGGCATACTTCTGATCAATATATACCCCTGACCCCTGCATTCTGTACACTGGGCTATACACGGCATACTTCTGATCAATATATACCCCTGACCCCTGCATTCTGTACACTGGGCTATACACGGCATACTTCTGATCAATATATACCCCCGGCCCCTGCATTCTGTACACTGGGCTATACACGGCATACTTCTGATCAATATATACCCCCGACCCCTGCATTCTGTACACTGGGCTATACACGGCATACTTCTGATCAATATATACCCCTGACCCCTGCATTCTGTACACTGTGCTATACACGGCATACTTCCGATCAATATATACCCCTGACCCCTGCATTCTGTACACTGGGCTATACACGGCATACTTCTGATCAATATATACCCCTGACCCCTGCATTCTGTACACTGGGCTATACACGGCATACTTCTGATCAATATATACCCCTGACCCCTGCATTCTGTACACTGAGCTATACACGGCATACTTCCGATCAATATATACCCCCGACCCCTGCATTCTGTACACTGGGCTATACACGGCATACTTCTGATCAATATGCACTGCACAATATATACCCCTGACCCCTGCATTCTGTACACTGGGCTATACACGGCATACTTCTGATCAATATATACCCCTGACCCCTGCATTCTGTACACTGGGCTATACACGGCATACTTCTGATCAATATATACCCCTGACCCCTGCATTCTGTACACTGAGCTATACACGGCATACTTCTGATCAATATATACCCCTGACCCCTGCATTCTGTACACTGGGCTATACACGGCATACTTCCGATCAATATATACCCCTGACCCCTGCATTCTGTACACTGGGCTATACACTGCATACTTCTGATCAATATATACCCCTGACCCCTGCATTCTGTACACTGAGCTATACACGGCATACTTCCGATCAATATATACCCCTGACCCCTGCATTCTGTATACTGGGCTATACACGGCATACTTCTGATCAATATATACCCCTGACCCCTGCATTCTGTACACTGGGCTATACACGGCATACTTCCGATCAATATATACCCCTGACCCCTGCATTCTGTATACTGGGCTATACACGGCATACTTCTGATCAATATATACCCCTGACCCCTGCATTCTGTACACTGGGCTATACACGGCATACTTCCGATCAATATATACCCCTGACCCCTGCATTCTGTACACTGGGCTATACACGGCATACTTCTGATCAATATATACCCCTGACCCCTGCATTCTGTACACTGGGCTATACACGGCATACTTCTGATCAATATATACCCCTGACCCCTGCATTCTGTACACTGTGCAGTACATGACAGACCTCTGACTGATGCACACAACACATTATCTAATATTGACCCCTGTGCTCTGGACTGTATACTCTGTAACAGACAGGAAGTAGGGGGAACTCTGCCACAGACAGGAAGTAGGGGGAACTCTGCCACAGACAGGAAGTAGGGGGATCTCTGCCACAGACAGGAAGTAGGGGGATCTCTGCCACAGACAGGAAGTAGGGGGAACTCTGCCACAGACAGGAAGTAGGGGGAACTCTGCCACAGACAGGAAGTAGGGGGAACTCTGCCACAGACAGGAAGTAGGGGGAACTCTGCCACAGACAGGAAGTAGGGGGAACTCTGCCACAGACAGGAAGTAGGGGGAACTCTGCCACAGACAGGAAGTAGGGGGAACTCTGCCACAGACAGGAAGTAGGGGGAACTCTGCCACAGACAGGAAGTAGGGGGAACTCTGCCACAGACAGGAAGTAGGGGGAACTCTGCCACAGACAGGAAGTAGGGGGAACTCTGCCACAGACAGGAAGTAGGGGGAACTCTGCCACAGACAGGAAGTAGGGGGAACTCTGCCACAGACAGGAAGTAGGGGGAACTCTGCCACAGACAGGAAGTAGGGGGAACTCTGCCACAGACAGGAAGTAGGGGGAACTCTGCCACAGACAGGAAGTAGGGGGAACTCTGCCACAGACAGGAAGTAGGGGGATCTCTGCCACAGACAGGAAGTAGGGGGATCTCTGCCACAGACAGGAAGTAGGGGGATCTCTGCCACAGACAGGAAGTAGGGGGAACTCTGCCACAGACAGGAAGTAGGGGGAACTCTGCCACAGACAGGAAGTAGGGGGAACTCTGCCACAGACAGGAAGTAGGGGGAACTCTGCCACAGACAGGAAGTAGGGGGAACTCTGTAACAGACAGGAAGTAGGGGGAACTCTGTAACAGACAGGAAGTAGGGGAAACTCTGTAACAGACAGGAAGTAGGGGAAACTCTGTAACAGACCTGAAGTAAGAGGGGGATTCTGTCACAGACAGGAAGTAAGGGGAACTCTGCCCCAGACAGGAAGTAGGGGGAACTCTGCCACAGACAGGAAGTAGGGGGAACTCTGCCACAGACAGGAAGTAGGGGGAACTCTGCCACAGACAGGAAGTAGGGGGAACTCTGCCACAGACAGGAAGTAGGGGGAACTCTGCCACAGACAGGAAGTAGGGGGAACTCTGCCACAGACAGGAAGTAGGGGGAACTCTGCCACAGACAGGAAGTAGGGGGAACTCTGCCACAGACAGGAAGTAGGGGGAACTCTGCCACAGACAGGAAGTAGGGGGAACTCTGCCACAGACAGGAAGTAGGGGGAACTCTGCCACAGACAGGAAGTAGGGGGAACTCTGCCACAGACAGGAAGTAGGGGGATCTCTGCCACAGACAGGAAGTAGGGGGATCTCTGCCACAGACAGGAAGTAGGGGGATCTCTGCCACAGACAGGAAGTAGGGGGAACTCTGCCACAGACAGGAAGTAGGGGGAACTCTGCCACAGACAGGAAGTAGGGGGAACTCTGCCACAGACAGGAAGTAGGGGGAACTCTGCCACAGACAGGAAGTAGGGGGAACTCTGTAACAGACAGGAAGTAGGGGGAACTCTGTAACAGACAGGAAGTAGGGGAAACTCTGTAACAGACAGGAAGTAGGGGGAACTCTGTAACAGACCTGAAGTAAGAGGGGGATTCTGTCACAGACAGGAAGTAAGGGGAACTCTGCCCCAGACAGGAAGTAGGGGGAACTCTGCCACAGACAGGAAGTAGGGGGAACTCTGCCACAGACAGGAAGTAGGGGGAACTCTGCCACAGACAGGAAGTAGGGGGAACTCTGTAACAGACAGGAAGTAGGGGGAACTCTGTAACAGACAGGAAGTAGGGGAAACTCTGTAACAGACAGGAAGTAGGGGAAACTCTGTAACAGACCTGAAGTAAGAGGGGGATTCTGTCACAGACAGGAAGTAAGGGGAACTCTGCCCCAGACAGGAAGTAGGGGGAACTCTGTAACAGACCTGAAGTAAGAGGGGGATTCTGTCACAGACAGGAAGTGAGGGTAACCCTGTGGGTGGAGCCTGTCCAGAAATGTCTATAGGTGGAGCCTGTTTAGAGAACCCTGTGGACATTCTGAAGATCCCACTGGGTGGAGCCTTCTAGAGATCCCTGTGAGTGGAGCCTGTCTGGTGATCCCTGTGGGCATAGCCTGTCTGAAGATCCCTGTGGGTGTAGCCCTCAAGAGATCCCTGTAGGTGGACCTTGTCCATAAATACCCATGGGTGGAGCCTGTCCAGAAATACCCATGGGTGGAGCCTGTCCAGAAATACCCATGGGTAGAGCCTGTCCAGAGATCCCTGTAGGTGGACCTTGTCCAGAAATACTTGTGGATGAAGCCTTGCAGAGAACCCTGTGGGTGGATTCTGTCTGGAGATCCCTGTGAGCATAGTCTGTCCAAAGATCCCTGTGGGTGGTGCTTGTCCAGAAATTCCTATGGGTGAAGACTGTTCAGAGAACCCTGAAGGTAGAGCTTGTCTGGAGATCCCTATAGGTGGAGCCTGTTCAGAGAACATCCCCATGGGTTGATTTCCCTGTGGGTGGAGACTTCAGTGGATCTCTGTGGAAGGAGACTTTCAGAGATCCATGTGGGTGGAGCCTGTCCAGAAATCCCTATAGGTGGAGCCTGTTCAGAGACCCCTGTGGATAGAGATTGTCTGGAGATCCCTGTGGGTGGAGGTTGTCAAAAAAAACTATGGGTGGAGTCTTCCAGAGTACCTGTGGGTGGAGCCTGTATGGTGATCCCTGTGGGCATAGCCTGTCAGAAGAGCCCTGTGGGTGAAGCCCTCAAGAGATCCCTGTAGGTGGACCTTGTCCAGAAATACCTGTGGGTGGAGCCTGTCCAGAGATCCCTGTGGTTGGAGCCTTGCAGAGAACCCATCTTGCAAAACAATACCCCCCTCAACCCCACCGTCAATCAACCACAAAACACCCACAGAAACCTTCTACAATCAACAAAGTTCACTCTGGAACCGATCTCCATCGATACCACAAAAAATATCATTGGTGCTTTGCGGAACAGCACAGCACCCAATGACATCATTCCCACCAAGCTGCTGAAGGAATGTGCCGACATCCTGGCACCACCCATCACACGGCTTATAAACCAGTCATTTAAGGAAGGCACAGTGCCCTCCCTGCTGAAAGAGGGCACAATCCAGCCCATCTTGAAAAAACCTAACCTGGATCCCAAGGACCCAACTCACCGCCGTCCCATAACAGGCCTAAACGTTCTCTCCAAGATAATGGAGAAAGTAGTGGTACAACAGCTGCAACAGCATCTAGATACCCACAATCTACTGGATCCATTACAATCAGGCTTCCGTCCCGGACACGGGACAGAAACGGCCTTACTCAAAATATGGGACGATGCCCTCGAGGCCGCAGACGAAGGAGAATCTTGTCTCCTGGTTCTGCTGGACCTAAGCGCAGCCTTTGACACGGTAGATCACAAACTGTTACTGAGGCGACTAGCCAAGGTAGCCAGAGTCACAGAAGGTGATTTACCATGGTTTTCTTCCTTTCTTGAAAACCGATCACAAACAGTTAAATTGGGTTGTTTCACGTCGGAAAAGCGCACGGTGTCATGTGGAGTCCCCCAAGGATCCCCCCTGTCACCGGTGCTTTTCAACATCTATCTTCGCCCTCTCTTTGATATTATCAGTAGCCAAGAACTACTCTATCACTCTTATGCAGACGATACGCAACTGTACTTGCGCATCGGCAACAAAAAGAATCATCATCTCAGTTTAGAGAAATGTCTCTCTTTGATAGAAAACTGGATGACTAAGAGTTATCTTAAACTCAACAGTTCAAAAACAGAACTTCTTATGTTTCACGCCAGCCGAAAGAGTCAACTGGCAACAACCTGGACACCGCCACCCATTCTGGGCCAAATCATCACCCCTAGCTCCAAAGTCAAAAGTCTCGGGGTCATCTTTGACACCTTCATGACAATGGACGCACAAATAGGGTCAGTAGTCAGCGGAGCGCACCATTTGTTGCGCCTACTACGCAGACTTATTCCATTTATCCCCAAAGAAGACGTAGCAGTCGTGGTGGGAACAATCGTGAATTCCAGACTGGACTATGCTAACGCCCTGAACCTCGGACTCCCAAAGTACCAAATCTCCCGTCTGCAAGTCGTACAGAATACGGCCGCCAGACTGGTGACTGGGAAAAAAAAATGGGAATCAATCTCACCTTCGCTGAGAACCCTTCACTGGTTGCCAGTAAAAGACAGAATTGTATTTAAAGCACTCTGCCTAACACATAAGTGCATCCATGGGAAGGCTCCGCAATATCTTTGCGACAAGATAGAACCTCACAATTCGAATCGCGTTCTGCGATCCACCGACCAAAATCTGGTCAAGGTGCCAAAAACCAAATACAAGTCCAAAGGAGAAAGAAGGTTTGCTTTCCTGGGTCCTAGACTATGGAACGCTTTACCAACCAGCGTTCGGTTGGAGGAAAACCACCTGACTTTCAGAAGACGGATCAAAACTCTGCTCTTCTGATGTCATGAGACACGAACAACTAGCGCCCAGAAGCGATTCCGTTCGCATGCGCCGCGCTTTATAAGTTTTTCATTCATTCATTCATTCAACCCTGTGGGTGTAGCCTGTCTGATGATCCCTGTGGGTGGATCCTGTCCAAAGATCCCTGTGGGTGGAGCCTTCCAGAGAACCCTGTGGGTGGAGCCTGTCTGGTGATCCTTGTGGGCATAGCCTGACTGGAGACCCCTGTGGGTGGAGCTTTCCAGAGATCCCTGTGGGTAGTGCTTGTCCAGAAATTCCTATGGGTAGAGCCTGTTCAGAGATCCCTGTGGGTGGAGCTTGTACAGAAACCCCAATGGGTGGATTTCCTGTGGGTGGAGACTTTGATGGATCTCTGTGGGTGGAGCTTTCCAGAGAACCCTGTGGGTGGAGCCTGACCAAAAATCCCTATAGGTGGAGCCTGTTGAGAGAACCCTGTGGGTAGAGCTTGTCTGGAGATCCCTGTGGGCATGGCCTGTCTGAAGATCCCACTGGGTGGAGCCTTATAGAGATCCCTGTGGGTGGAGTTTGTCCAAATATCACTGTGGGTGGAGCCTGTCCATAAATCCCTGTGGGTGGAGCTTGTCCAGAGATCCTAATGAGTGGAGCCTTCCAGAGAACTCTGTGGGTGGATCCTGTCTGGAGATCCCTGTGGGCATAGCTTGCATGGAAATCCCTGTGGGTGGGGCCTTGCAGAGATCCCTGTGGGTGGAGATTGTCTGTCCATAAATCCCTACGGGTACAGCATGTCCAGATATCCCTGTTGGTGGAGCTTGTTCAGAAATCCCTATGGATGGATTTCCCTGTGGGTTGAGCCTTCCAGGGATCCCTGTGTGTGGAGCCTGTTCAGAAATCCATATGGGTGGAGCCTGTCCAGAAAACCCTGTGGGTGGAGCTTGTCTGTCCAGAAATCCCTACGGGTATAGCATGTCCAGATATCCCTGTTGGTGGAGCCTGTTCAGAAATCCCTATGGGTGGATATCCCTGTGGGTGAAGCCTTCCAGAGATCCCTGTGGGTGGAGGTTGTCCAGAAATCCCTGTGGGTAGAGCCTGTCTGGAGATCCCTGTGGGCATAGCCTGTCTGGAGATCCCTCTGGGTGGAGCCTTCTAGAGATCCCTGAGAGTGGAGGTTGTCCAGAAATCCCTGTGGGTGGAGCCTGTCCAGAGATCCCTGAGTGTGGAGCCTGTCCAAAGATCTCTGTGGGTAGAGTTTGTCCAGAGCTCCCTGTGGGTGGAGCTTGTCCAAAGATCTCTAAGGGTAGAGTTTGTCCAAAGATCTCTGCGGGTAGAGTTTGTCCAGAGATCCTTGTGGGTGGAGCTTGTTCAAAGATCTCTGCGGGTAGAGTTTGTCCAGAGATCCTTGTGGGTGGAGCTTGTCCAAAGATCTCTAAGGGTAGAGTTTGTCCAGAGCTCCCTGTGGGTGGGGCTTGTCCAAAGATCTCTGTGGGTAGAGTTTGTCCAGAGCTCCCTGTGGGTGGAGCTTGTCCAAAGATCTCTGCGGGTAGAGTTTGTCCAGAGATCCTTGTGGGTGGAGCTTGTCCAAAGATCTCTAAGGGTAGAGTTTGTCCAGAGCTCCCTGTGGGTGGGGCTTGTCCAAAGATCTCTGCAGGTAGAGTTTGTCCAGAGATCCTTGTGGGTGGAGCTTGTCCAAAGATCTCTAAGGGTAGAGTTTGTCCAGAGCTCCCTGTGGGTGGGGCTTGTCCAAAGATCTCTGCAGGTAGAGTTTGTCCAGAGATCCTTGTGGGTGGGGCTTGTCCAAAGATCTCTGCGGGTAGAGTTTGTCCAGAGATCCTTGTGGGTGGGGCTTGTCCAAAGATCTCTAAGGGTAGAGTTTGTCCAGAGTCCCTTGTGGGTGGAGCCTAGACTGAATTTTTTTCCTGTATTGTGCTGCCACCTAGCGGCTTTTGTGGGAACTGTCCCTTGGCACCCCTGTACTACAATAGTTGCACTGCCTGTACACCATTTTGGAAAAGGAATCCTGCGGATGGGGATGACGTTCACAGCGTGGAAACAAAAACATTTCCATCAACTTCTACTTTTTGGTTCATGAGAAAACAGCTTGGAAATGGGCGTGACTTATCTAAAGTGGGCGTGGTTTATTTATTAGCATATGATCATTGAAATTTTCCTTCCGTCTGGAATCTCCGCCGTCTCTTCATCCATTCACGTAATCCGCCACATTCGTTCCATCGCAGCGCCAGGAATAGTATAAAAATAGCGTGTGGGGGAGGGGAGGGGGCGTTCTTAAGGGGTTAAATTGCAAGCTTCTCTTTAACCCTTTGCAGGTCTGCAGGAACAGGGCGAGTCTGCAGACAATGTAACAACTGTAATCCAGGAACAATGTATCATTGTAGTCCGCCGACACATCACAATACACTGGGGGGGGGGGTCTGTGCAATAAAGGTGAGACAAGACTGGGGGGGCTGTGCAATAAAAGTGAGACAAGACTGGGGGGGCTGTGCAATAAAGGTGAGACAAGGCTGGGGGGGGGCAATAAAGGTGAGACAAGGCTGGGGGGGGGGGCTGTGCAATAAAGGTGAGACAAGGCTGGGGGGGGGCTGTGCAATAAAGGTGAGACAAGGCTGGGGGGGCTGTGCAATAAAGGTGAGACAAGGCTGGGGGGGGCTGTGCAATAAAGGTGAGACAAGGCTGGGGGGGGGGCTGTGCAATAAAGGTGAGACAAGGCTGGGGGGGGCTGCGCACTAAAGGTGAGACAAGGCTGGGGGGGGGCTGTGCAATAAAGGTGAGACAAGACTGGGGGGGGCTGTGCAATAAAGGTGAGACAAGGCTGGGGGGGGCTGTGCAATAAAGGTGAGACAAGGCTGGGGGGGGCTGTGCAATAAAGGTGAGACAAGGCTGGGGGGGGGCTGTGCAATAAAGGTGAGACAAGGCTGGGGGGGGCTGTGCAATAAAGGTGAGACAAGGCTGGGGGGGGCTGTGCAATAAAGGTGAGACAAGGCTGGGGGGGCTGTGCAATAAAGGTGAGACAAGGCTGGGGGGCTGTGCAATAAAGGTGAGACAAGGCTGGGGGGGCTGTGCAATAAAGGTGAGACAAGGCTGGGGGGGCTGTGCAATAAAGGTGAGACAAGGCGGGGGGGGGGCTGTGCAATAAAGGTGAGACAAGGGTGGGGGGGATCTGGAGGACCTCGGATGAATGGAGCTCATGGTGGGGGGTGATCGGTGGGTCGGTGTCACCGGAAGTGGAGGAGGGGCTTCTGTCCCTGGGTGTCACCAGATTACAGAACATGTGTGGGAGCCCCCCCAGGACATCGCTGACATCACACACACACACTGATGATGTCACACGGAGAGGAAGGAAGCACACATAAGGATATGGCAGAGGAGACGGGAAAGACAGTCGCCATGGAAACACCGGGTGACATCACACAGTGAGTGACAGTGATGGGAGTAGGAAGGGGCAGCGGGGGAGGGAGCATTTGTAAAGAGAGAAGCGTGGGAAAGAGAGACAGGAAAGAGAGTGCAAGGCAGAATGTAATCCCTGAAATAAGACAGAGGGGGGGAGGGGAAGAGAGTGCAAGGCAGAATGTAATCCCTGAAATAAGACAGAGGGGGGAGGGGAAAGAGAGTGCAAGGCAGAATGTAATCCCTGAAATAAGACAGAGGGGGGAGGGGAAGAGAGTGCAAGGCAGAATGTAATCCCTGAAATAAGACAGAGGGGGGAGGGGAAAGAGAGTGCAAGGCAGAATGTAATCCCTGAAATAAGACAGAGGGGGGGAGGGGAAGAGAGTGCAAGGCAGAATGTAATCCCTGAAATAAGACAGAGGGGGGAGGGGAAGAGAGTGCAAGGCAGAATGTAATCCCTGAAATAAGACAGAGGGGGGGAGGGGAAGAGAGTGCAAGGCAGAATGTAATCCCTGAAATAAGACAGAGGGGGGAGGGGAAAGAGAGTGCAAGGCAGAATGTAATCCCTGAAATAAGACAGAGGGGGGAGGGGAAGAGAGTGCAAGGCAGAATGTAATCCCTGAAATAAGACAGAGGGGGGAGGGGAAGAGAGTGCAAGGCAGAATGTAATCCCTGAAATAAGACAGAGGGGGGAGGGGAAGAGAGTGCAAGGCAGAATGTAATCCCTGAAATAAGACAGAGGGGGGGAGGGGAAGAGAGTGCAAGGCAGAATGTAATCCCTGAAATAAGACAGAGGGGGGAGGGGAAGAGAGTGCAAGGCAGAATGTAATCCCTGAAATAAGACAGAGGGGGGAGGGGAAGAGAGTGCAAGGCAGAATGTAATCCCTGAAATAAGACAGAGGGGGGGAGGGGAAGAGAGTGCAAGGCAGAATGTAATCCCTGAAATAAGACAGAGGGGGGGAGGGGAAGAGAGTGCAAGGCAGAATGTAATCCCTGAAATAAGACAGAGGGGGGAGGGGAAGAGAGTGCAAGGCAGAATGTAATCCCTGAAATAAGACAGAGGGGGGAGGGGAAAGAGAGTGCAAGGCAGAATGTAATCCCTGAAATAAGACAGAGGGGGGAGGGGAAGAGAGTGCAAGGCAGAATGTAATCCCTGAAATAAGACAGAGGGGGGAGGGAAAGAGAGTGCAAGGCAGAATGTAATCCCTGAAATAAGACAGAGGGGGGAGGGGAAGAGAGTGCAAGGCAGAATGTAATCCCTGAAATAAGACAGAGGGGGGAGGGGAAGAGAGTGCAAGGCAGAATGTAATCCCTGAAATAAGACAGAGGGGGGAGGGGAAGAGAGTGCAAGGCAGAATGTAATCCCTGAAATAAGACAGAGGGGGGAGGGGAAGAGAGTGCAAGGCAGAATGTAATCCCTGAAATAAGACAGAGGGGGGGAGGGGAAGAGAGTGCAAGGCAGAATGTAATCCCTGAAATAAGACAGAGGGGGGGAGGGGAAGAGA
>NW_024404764.1:0-32069 GCF_905171775.1 Rana temporaria
TAGCACCAAAGGCCAGAGGCTACCTAGTGTGACCGGTAAATCGGTAAATTCCTGGTAAAAAGTCCAAAAAACATAAAAAAATTATATGCTCCGGTTGCTATTCAGGAAGATTCTCCCCAAGTTTGAAGGCTCTAGCACCTTCCGTTCAAAAGTTATAGCCCAAAAAACAATTTACACCAATTTCAGGCAGAAGTCCCAAAACACAAAATTTTGGATGGCCAGTTCTCCCGAACCATAACTGATAGCGACTTACATTCTTTGCCACATTGTAGCCCCATATGTCCTGAACAGACCAAGCCAAGTTTGGGGTCCAAGGGTACAATAGCCGTGGAGATATCGCGTCTCAAGCTAACCCTGTTTCCCCATAGACTCCCATGTTAAATGGTCCATCTTTGGAGGCAAGGTACCTAGTGTGACCTGTAAATCGGTAAATTCCTGGTAAAAGGTCCCAAAAACATCAAATTTTTGCTATGCTCCGGTTGCTATTCAGGAAGATGCTCCCCAAGTTTGAGGTCTCTAGCACCTTCCATTCAAAAGTTATAGCCCAAAAAACAATTTACACCAATTTCAGGCTGAAGTCCCAAAACACCCAATTTTGGATGGCCAGTTCTCCCGAACCATAACCGATAGCGACTTACTTTCTTCGCCACATTGTAGCCCCATATGTCCTGAACCGACCAAGCCAAGTTTGGGGTCCAATGGTCCAATAGCCGTGGAGATATCGCGTCTCAAGCTAACCCTGTTTCCCCATAGACTCCCATGTTAAACGGTCCATCTTTGGAGGCAAGGTACTGGCCAGCCTTAGGTGCCAGTGACCCCACCTTTGGTAGACATGTAGCCGAGAGTCTCCCCTACAAATGTGGGTAGTTTGGAGGTCCTAGCACCAAAGGCCAGAGGGTACCTAGTGTGACCTGTAAATCGGTAAATTCCTGGTAAAAGGTCCCAAAAACATCACATTTTTGCTATGCTCCGGTTGCTATTCAGGAAGATGCTCCCCAAGTTTGAAGTCTCTAGCACCTTCCGTTCAAAAGTTATAGCCCAAAAAACAATTTACACCAATTTCAGGCTGAAGTCCCAAAACACCAAATTTTGGATGGCCAGTTCTCCCGAACCATAACTGATAGCGACTTACTTTCTTTGCCACATTGTAGCCCCATATGTCCTGAACAGACCAAGCCAAGTTTGGGGTCCAAGGGTCCAATAGCCGTGGAGATATTGCATCTCAAGCTAACCCTGTTTCCCCATAGACTCCCATGTTAAACGGTCCATCTTTGGAGGCAAGGTACTGGCCAGCCTTAGGTGCCAGTGACCCCACCTTTATTAGACATGTAGCCGAGAGTCTCCTCTACAAATGTGGGTAGTTTGGAAGTCCTAGCACCAAAGGCCAGATGGTACCTAGTGTGACCAAGAAATCGGTAAATTCCTGGTAAAAAGTTGAAAAAACTTCAATTTTTTTATATGCTATTCAGGAAGATGCTCCCCAAGTTTGAAGGCTCTAGCACCTTCCGTTCAAAAGTTATAGCCCAAAAACCAATTTACACCAATTTCAGGCAAAAGTCCCAAAACACCAAATTTTGGATGGCCAGTTATCCCGAACCATAACCGATAGCGACTTACTTTCTTCGCCACATTGTAGCCCCATATGTCCTGAACAGACCAAGCCAAGTTTGGGGTCCAAGGGTCCAATAGCCGTGGAGATATCGCGTCTCAAGCTAACCCTGTTTCCCCATAGACTCCCATGTTAAACGGTCCATCTTTGGAGGAAAGGTACCGGCCAGCCTTAGGTGCCAGTGACCCCACCTTTGGTAGACATGTAGCCAAGAGTCTCCTCTACAAATGTGGGTAGTTTGGAGGTCCTAGCACCAAAGGCCAGAGGGTACCTAGTGTGACCGGTAAATCGGTAAATTCCTGGTAAAAAGTCCAAAAAACATTTAAAAAATCATATGCTCCGGTTGCTATTCAGGAAGATGCTTCCCAAGTTTGAAGGCTCTAGCACCTTCCGTTCAAAAGTTATAGCCCAAAAACCAATTTACACCAATTTCAGGCAGAAGTTCCAAAACACCAAATTTTGGATGGCCAGTTCTCCCGAACCATAACTGATAGCGACTTACTTTCTTCACCACATTGTAGCGCCATATGTCCTGAACAGACCAAGCCAACTTTGGGGTCCAAGGGTCCAATAGCCGTGGAGATATCGCGTCTCAAGCTAACCCTGTTTTCCCATAGACTCCCATGTTAAACGGTCCATCTTTGGAGGCAAGGTACCGGCCAGCCTTAGGTGCCAGTGACCCCACCTTTGGTAGACATGTAGCCGAAAGTCTCCTCTACAAATGTGGGTAGTTTGGAGGTCCTAGCACCAAAGGCCAGAGGGTACCTAGTGTGACCGGTAAATCGGTAAAATCCTGGTAAAAAGTCCAAAAAACATTAAAAAAAATATATGCTCCGGTTGCTATACAGGAAGATGCTCCCCAAGTTTGAAGGCTCTAGCACCTTCCGTTCAAAAGTTATAGCCCAAAAACCAATTTACACCAATTTCAGGCAGAAGTCCCAAAACACCAAATTTTGGATGGCCAGTTCTCCCGAACCATAACTGATAGCGACTTACTTTCTTCGCCACATTGTAGCCCCATATGTCCTGAACAGACCAAGCCAAGTTTGGGGTCCAAGGGTACAATAGCCGTGGAGATATCGCGTCTCGAGCTAACCCGTTTTCCCCATAGACTCCCATGTTAAACGGTCCATCTTTGGAGGCAAGGTACCGGCCAGCCTTAGGTGCCAGTGACCCCACCTTTGGTAGACATGTAGCCAAGGGTCTCCTCTACAAATGTGGGTAGTTTGGAGGTCCTAGCACCAAAGGCCAGAGGCTACCTAGTGTGACCGGTAAATCTGTAAATTCCTGGTAAAAAGTCCAAAAAACATAAAAAAATTATATGCTCCGGTTGCTATTCAGGAAGATTCTCCCCAAGTTTGAAGGCTCTAGCACCTTCCGTTCAAAAGTTATAGCCCAAAAAACAATTTACACCAATTTCAGGCAGAAGTCCCAAAACACAAAATTTTGGATGGCCAGTTCTCCCGAACCATAACTGATAGCGACTTACATTCTTTGCCACATTGTAGCCCCATATGTCCTGAACAGACCAAGCCAAGTTTGGGGTCCAAGGGTACAATAGCCGTGGAGATATCGCGTCTCAAGCTAACCCTGTTTCCCCATAGACTCCCATGTTAAATGGTCCATCTTTGGAGGCAAGGTACCTAGTGTGACCTGTAAATCGGTAAATTCCTGGTAAAAGGTCCCAAAAACATCAAATTTTTGCTATGCTACGGTTGCTATTCAGGAAGATGCTCCCCAAGTTTGAGGTCTCTAGCACCTTCCATTCAAAAGTTATAGCCCAAAAAACAATTTACACCAATTTCAGGCTGAAGTCCCAAAACACCCAATTTTGGATGGCCAGTTCTCCCGAACCATAACCGATAGCGACTTACTTTCTTCGCCACATTGTAGCCCCATTTGTCCTGAACCGACCAAGCCAAGTTTGGGGTCCAATGGTCCAATAGCCGTGGAGATATCGCGTCTCAAGCTAACCCTGTTTCCCCATAGACTCCCATGTTAAACGGTCCATCTTTGGAGGCAAGGTACTGGCCAGCCTTAGGTGCCAGTGACCCCACCTTTGGTAGACATGTAGCCGAGAGTCTCCCCTACAAATGTGGGTAGTTTGGAGGTCCTAGCACCAAAGGTCAGAGGGTACCTAGTGTGACCTGTAAATCGGTAAATTCCTGGTAAAAGGTCCCAAAAACATCAAATTTTTGCTATGCTCCGGTTGCTATTCAGGAAGATGCTCCCCAAGTTTGAAGTCTCTAGCACCTTCCGTTCAAAAGTTATAGCCCAAAAAACAATTTACACCAATTTCAGGCTGAAGTCCCAAAACACCAAATTTTGGATGGCCAGTTCTCCCGTACCATAACTGATAGCGACTTACTTTCTTTGCCACATTGTAGCCCCATATGTCCTGAACAGACCAAGCCAAGTTTGGGGTCCAAGGGTACAATAGCCGTGGAGATATTGCATCTCAAGCTAACCCTGTTTCCCCATAGACTCCCATGTTAAACGGTCCATCTTTGGAGGCAAGGTACCGGCCAGCCTTAGGTGCCAGTGACCCCACCTTTATTAGACATGTAGCCGAGAGTCTCATCTACAAATGTGGGTAGTTTGGAGGTCCTAGCACCAAAGGCCAGATGGTACCTAGTGTGACCAAGAAATCGGTAAATTCCTGGTAAAAAGTTGAAAAAACTTCAATTTTTTTATATGCTATTCAGGAAGATGCTCCCCAAGTTTGAAGGCTCTAGCACCTTCCGTTCAAAAGTTATAGCCCAAAAACCAATTTACACCAATTTCAGGCAAAAGTCCCAAAACACCAAATTTTGGATGGCCAGTTATCCCGAACCATAACCGATAGCGACTTACTTTCTTCACCACATTGTAGCCCCATATGTCCTGAACAGACCAAGCCAAGTTTGGGGTCCAAGGGTCCAATAGCCGTGGAGATATCGCGTCTCAAGCTAACCCTGTTTCCCCATAGACTCCCATGTTAAATGGTCCATCTTTGGAGGCAAGGTACTGGCCAGCCTTAGGTGCCAGTGATCCCACCTTTGGTAGACATGTAGCCGAGAGTCTCCTCTACAAATGTGGGTAGCTTGGAGGTCCTAGCACCAAAGGCCAGAGGGTACCTAGTGTGACCGGTAAATCGGTAAATTCCTGGTAAAAGGTCCCAAAAACATCAAATTTTTGCTATGCTCCGGTTGCTATTCAGGAAGATGCTCCCCAAGTTTGAGGTCTCTAGCACCTTCCATTCAAAAGTTATAGCCCAAAAAACAATTTACACCAATTTCAGGCTGAAGTCCCAAAACACCCAATTTTGGATGGCCAGTTCTCCCGAACCATAACCGATAGCGACTTACTTTCTTCGCCACATTGTAGCCCCATATGTCCTGAACCGACCAAGCCAAGTTTGGGGTCCAATGGTCCAATAGCCATGGAGATATCGCGTCTCAAGCTAACCCTGTTTCCCCATAGACTCCCATGTTAAACGGTCCATCTTTGGAGGCAAGGTACTGGCCAGCCTTAGGTGCCAGTGACCCCACCTTTGGTAGACATGTAGCCAAGGGTCTCCCCTACAAATGTGGGTAGTTTGGAGGTCCTAGCACCAAAGGCCAGAGGGTACCTAGTGTGACCAGTAAATCGGTAAATTCCTGGTAAAAAGTCCAAAAAACATAAAACAAATTATATGCTCCGGTTGCTATTCAGGAAGATGCTCCCCAAGTTTGAAGGCTCTAGCACCTTCCGTTCAAAAGTTATAGCCAAAAAAACAAATTTACACCAATTTCAGGCAGAAGTCCCAAAACACCAAATTTAGGATGGCCAGTTCTCCCGAACCATAACTGATAGTGACTTACTTTCTTCGCCACATTGTAGCCCCATATGTCCTGAACAGACCAAGCCAAGTTTGGGGTCCAAGGGTACAATAGCCGTGGAGATATCGCGTCTCGAGCTAACCCTGTTTCCCCATAGACTCCCATGTTAAACGGTCCATCTTTGGAGGCAAGGTACCGGCCAGCCCTAGGTGCCAGTGACCCCACCTTTGGTAGACATGTAGCCAAGGGTCTCCTCTACAAATGTGGGTAGTTTGGAGGTCCTAGCACCAAAGGCCAGAGGGTACCTAGTGTGACCGGTAAATCGGTAAATTCCTGGTAAAAAGTCCAAAAAACATAAAAAATGATATGCTCCGGTTGCTATTCAGGAAGATTCTCCCCAAGTTTGAAGGTTCTAGCACCTTCCGTTCAAAAGTTATAGCCCAAAAACCAATTTACACCAATTTCAGGCAGAAGTCCCAAAACACCACATTTTGGATGGCCAGTTCTCCCGAACCATAACTGATAGCGACTTACTTTCTTCGCCACATTGTAGCCCCATATGTCCTGAACAGACCAAGCCAAGTTTGGGGTCCAAGGGTCCAATAGCCGTGGAGATATCACGTATCAAGCTAACCCTGTTTCCCTATAGACTCCCATGTTAAACGGTCCATCTTTGGAGGCAAGGTACCGGCCAGCCTTAGGTGCCAGTGACCCCACCTTTGGTAGACATGTAGCCGAGAGTCTCCTCTACAAATGTGGGTAGTTTGGAGGTCCTAGCACCAAAGGCCAGAGGGTACCTAGTGTGACCAGTAAATCGGTAAATTCCTGGTAAAAAGTCCAAAAAACATAAAAAAAATGATATGCTCCGGTTGCTGTTCAGAAAGATGCTCCCCAAGTTTGAAGGCTCTAGCACTTTCCGTTCAAAAGTTATAGCCAAAAAACAAATTTACACCAATTTCAGGCAGAAGTCCCAAAACACCAAATTTTGGATGGCCAGTTCTCCCGAACCATAACTGATAGCAACTTACTTTCTTCGCCACATTGTAGCCCCATATGTCCTGAACAGACCAAGCCAAGTTTGGGGTCCAAGGGTCCAATAGCCGTGGAGATATCGCGTCTCAAGCTAACCCTGTTTCCCCATAGACTCCCATGTTAAACGGTCCATCTTTGGAGGCAAGGTACCGGCCAGCCTTAGGTGCCAGTGACCCCACCTTTGGTAGACATGTAGCCAAGAGTCTCCTCTACAAATGTGGGTAGTTTGGAGGTCCTAGCACCAAAGGCCAGAGGGTACCTAGTGTGACCGGTAAATCGGTAAATTCCTGGTAAAAAGTCCAAAAAACATTTAAAAAATCATATGCTCCGGTTGCTATTCAGGAAGATGCTTCCCAAGTTTGAAGGCTCTAGCACCTTCCGTTCAAAAGTTATAGCCCAAAAACCAATTTACACCAATTTCAGGCAGAAGTCCCAAAACACCAAATTTTGGATGGCCAGTTCTCCCGAACCATAACTGATAGCGACTTACTTTCTTCACCACATTGTAGCCCCATATGTCCTGAACAGACCAAGCCAACTTTGGGGTCCAAGGGTCCAATAGCCGTGGAGATATCGCGTCTCAAGCTAACCCTGTTTCCCCATAGACTCCCATGTTAAACGGTCCATCTTTGGAGGCAAGGTACCGGCCAGCCTTAGGTGCCAGTGACCCCACCTTTGGTAGACATGTAGCCAAGAGTCTCCTCTACAAATGTGGGTAGTTTGGAGGTCCTAGCACCAAAGGCCAGAGGGTACCTAGTGTGACCGGTAAATCGGTAAATTCCTGGTAAAAAGTCCAAAAAACATAAACAAATTATATGCTCCGGTTGCTATTCAGGAAGATGCTCCCCAAGTTTGAAGGCTCTAGCACCTTCCGTTCAAAAGTTATAGCCCAAAAACCAATTTACACCAATTTCAGGCAAAAGTCCCAAAACACCAAATTTTGGATGGCCAGTTCTCCCGAACCATAACTGATAGCGACTTACTTTCTTCGCCACATTGTAGCCCCATATATCCTGAACAGACCAAGCCAAGTTTGGGGTCCAAGGGTCCAATAGCCGTGGAGATATCGCGTCTCAAGCTAACCCTGTTTCCCCATAGACTCCCATGTTAAACGGTCCATCTTTGGAGGCAAGGTACCGGCCAGCCTTAGGTGCCAATGACCCCACCTTTGGTAGACATGTAGCCAAGGGTCTCCTCTACAAATGTGGGTAGTTTGGAGGTCCTAGCACCAAAGGCCAGAGGGTACCTAGTGTGACCGGTAAATCGGTAAATTCCTGGTAAAAAGTCCAAAAAACATAAAAAAATTATATGCTCCGGTTGCTATTCAGGAAGATTCTCCCCAAGTTTGAAGGCTCTAGCACCTTCCGTTCAAAAGTTATAGCCCAAAAACCAATTTACACCAATTTCAGGCAGAAGTCCCAAAACACCAAATTTTGGATGGCCAGTTCTCCCGAACCATAACTGATAGCGACTTACTTTCTTCGCCACATTGTAGCCCCATATGTCCTGAACAGACCAAGCCAAGTTTGGGGTCCAAGGGTACAATAGCCGTGGAGATATCGCGTCTCGAGCTAACCCTGTTTCCCCATAGACTCCCATGTTAAACGGTCCATCTTTGGAGGCAAGGTACCGGCCAGCCTTAGGTGCCAGTGACCCCACCTTTGGTAGACATGTAGCCAAGGGTCTCCTCTACAAATGTGGGTAGTTTGGAGGTCCTAGCACCAAAGGCCAGAGGGTACCTAGTGTGACCGGTAAATCTGTAAATTCCTGGTAAAAAGTCCAAAAAACATAAAAAAATTATATGCTCCGGTTGCTATTCAGGAAGATTCTCCCCAAGTTTGAAGGCTCTAGCACCTTCCGTTCAAAAGTTATAGCCCAAAAAACAATTTACACCAATTTCAGGCAGAAGTCCCAAAACACAAAATTTTGGATGGCCAGTTCTCCCGAACCATAACTGATAGCGACTTACTTTCTTTGCCACATTGTAGCCCCATATGTCCTGAACAGACCAAGCCAAGTTTGGGGTCCAAGGGTACAATAGCCGTGGAGATATCGCGTCTCAAGCTAACCCTGTTTCCCCATAGACTCCCATGTTAAACGGTCCATCTTTGGAGGCAAGGTACCGGCCAGCCTTAGGTGCCAGTGACCCCACCTTTGGTAGACATGTAGCCGAGAGTCTCCTCTACAAATGTGGGTAGCTTGGAGGTCCTAGCACCAAAGGCCAGAGGGTACCTAGTGTGACCTGTAAATCAGTAAATTCCTGGTAAAAAGTCCAAAAAACATAAAAAAAAATTATATGCTCCGGTTGCTATTCAGGAAGATGCTCCCCAAGTTTGAAGGCTCTAGCACCTTCCGTTCAAAAGTTATAGCCCAAAAACCAATTTACACCAATTTCAGGCTGAAGTCCCAAAACGTTCAATTTTGGATGGCCAGTTCTCCCGAACCATAACCGATAGCGACTTACTTTCTTCGCCACATTGTAGCCCCATATGTCCTGAACCGACCAAGCCAAGTTTGGGGTCCAATAGCCGTGGAGATATTGCGTCTCAAGCTAACCCTGTTTCCCCATAGACGGAATGTGGGTAGTTTGGAGGTCCTAGCACCAAAGGCCAGAGAATACCTAGTGTGACCTGTAAATCGGTAAATTCCTTGTAAAAGGTCCCAAAAACATCAAATTTTTGCTATGCTCCGGTTGCTATTCAGGAAGATGCTCCCCAAGTTTGAGGTCTCTAGCAGCTTCCGTTCAAAAGTTATAGCCCAAAAACCAATTTACACCAATTTTAGGCTGAAGTCCCAAAACACCCAATTTTGGATGGCCAGTTCTCCCGAACCATAACCGATAGCGACTTACTTTCTTTGCCTTTAGTAGACATGTAGCCGAGAGTCTCCTCTACAAATGTGGGTAGTTTGGAAGTCCTAGCACCAAAGGCCAGAGGGTACCTAGTGTGACCAAGAAATCGGTAAATTCTTGGTAAAAAGTCGAAAAAAATTCAATTTTTTTATATGCTATTCAGGAAGATGCTCCCCAAGTTTGAAGGCTCTAGCACCTTCCGTTCAAAAGTTATAGCCCAAAAACCAATTTACACCAATTTTCAGGCAAAAGTCCCAAAACACCAAATATTGGATGGCCAGTTATCCCGAACCATAACCGATAGCGACTTACTTTCTTCACCACATTGTAGCCCCATATGTCCTGAACAGACCAAGCCAAGTTTGGGGTCCAAGGGTCCAATAGCCGTGGAGATATCGCGTCTCAAGCTAACCCTGTTTCCCCATAGACTCCCATGTTAAATGGTCCATCTTTGGAGGCAAGGTACTGGCCAGCCTTAGGTGCCAGTGACCCCACCTTTGGTAGAGATGTAGCCGAGAGTCTCCTCTACAAATGTGGGTAGTTTGGAGGTCCTAGCACCAAAGGCCAGAGGGTACCTAGTGTGACCAAGAAATCGGTAAATTCCTGGTAAAAAGTCGAAAAAACTTCAATTTTTTTATATGCTCCGGTTTCTATTCAGGAAGATGCTCCCCAAGTTTGAAGGCTCTAGCACCTTCCGTTCAAAAGTTATAGCCCAAGACCCAATTTACACCAATTTCAGGCAAAAGTCCCAAAACACCAAATTTTGGATGGCCAGTTATCCCGAACCATAACCGATAGCGACTTACTTTCTTCACCACATTGTAGCCCCATATGTCCTGAACAGACAAAGCCAAGTTTGGGGTCCAAGGGTCCAATAGCCGTGGAGATATCGCGTCTCAAGCTAACCCTGTTTCCACATAGACTCCCATGTTAAATGGTCCATCTTTGGAGGCAAGGTACCGGCCAGCCTTAGGTGCCAGTGACCCCACCTTTGGTAGACATGTAGCCGAGAGTCTCCTCTACAAATGTGGGTAGTTTGGAGGTCCTAGCACCAAAGGCCAGAGGGTACCTAGTGTGACCTGTAAATCGGTAAATTCCTGGTAAAAGGTCCCAAAAACATCAAATTTTTGCTATGCTCCGGTTGCTATTCAGGAAGATGCTCCCCAAGTTTGAGGTCTCTAGCACCTTCCATTCAAAAGTTATAGCCCAAAAAACAATTTACACCAATTTCAGGCTGAAGTCCCAAAACACCCAATTTTGGATGGCCAGTTCTCCCGAACCATAACCGATAGCGACTTACTTTCTTCGCCACATTGTAGCCCCATTTGTCCTGAACCGACCAAGCCAAGTTTGGGGTCCAATGGTCCAATAGCCGTGGAGATATCGCGTCTCAAGCTAACCCTGTTTCCCCATAGACTCCCATGTTAAACGGTCCATCTTTGGAGGCAAGGTACTGGCCAGCCTTAGGTGCCAGTGACCCCACCTTTGGTAGACATGTAGCCGAGAGTCTCCCCTACAAATGTGGGTAGTTTGGAGGTCCTAGCACCAAAGGTCAGAGGGTACCTAGTGTGACCTGTAAATCAGTAAATTCCTGGTAAAAGGTCCCAAAAACATCACATTTTTCCTATGCTCCGGTTGCTATTCAGGAAGATGCTCCCCAAGTTTGAAGTCTCTAGCACCTTCCGTTCAAAAGTTATAGCCCAAAAAACAATTTACACCAATTTCAGGCTGAAGTCCCAAAACACCAAATTTTGGATGGCCAGTTCTCCCGTACCATAACTGATAGCGACTTACTTTCTTTGCCACATTGTAGCCCCATATGTCCTGAACAGACCAAGCCAAGTTTGGGGTCCAAGGGTCCAATAGCCGTGGAGATATTGCATCTCAAGCTAACCCTGTTTCCCCATAGACTCCCATGTTAAACGGTCCATCTTTGGAGGCAAGGTAACGGCCAGCCTTAGGTGCCAGTGACCCCACCTTTATTAGACATGTAGCCGAGAGTCTCATCTACAAATGTGGGTAGTTTGGAGGTCCTAGCACCAAAGGCCAGAGGGTACCTAGTGTGACCAAGAAATCGGTAAATTCCTGGTAAAAAGTTGAAAAAACTTCAATTTTTTTATATGCTATTCAGGAAGATGCTCCCCAAGTTTGAAGGCTCTAGCACCTTCCGTTCAAAAGTTATAGCCCAAAAACCAATTTACACCAATTTCAGGCAAAAGTCCCAAAACACCAAATTTTGGATGGCCAGTTATCCCGAACCATAACCGATAGCGACTTACTTTCTTCACCACATTGTAGCCCCATATGTCCTGAACAGACCAAGCCAAGTTTGGGGTCCAAGGGTCCAATAGCCGTGGAGATATCGCGTCTCAAGCTAACCCTGTTTCCCCATAGACTCCCATGTTAAATGGTCCATCTTTGGAGGCAAGGTACTGGCCAGCCTTAGGTGCCAGTGATCCCACCTTTGGTAGACATGTAGCCGAGAGTCTCCTCTACAAATGTGGGTAGCTTGGAGGTCCTAGCACCAAAGGCCAGAGGGTACCTAGTGTGACCTGAAAATCGGTAAATTCCTGGTAAAAGGTCCCAAAAACATCAAATTTTTGCTATGCTCCAGTTGCTATTCAGGAAGATGCTCCCCAAGTTTGAGGTCTCTAGCACCTTCCATTCAAAAGTTATAGCCCAAAAAACAATTTACACCAATTTCAGGCTGAAGTCCCAAAACACCCAATTTTGGATGGCCAGTTCTCCCGAACCATAACCGATAGCGACTTACTTTCTTCGCCACATTGTAGCCCCATATGTCCTGAACCGACCAAGCCAAGTTTGGGGTCCAATGGTCCAATAGCCATGGAGATATCGCGTCTCAAGCTAACCCTGTTTCCCCATAGACTCCCATGTTAAACGGTCCATCTTTGGAGGCAAGGTACTGGCCAGCCTTAGGTGCCAGTGACCCCACCTTTGGTAGACATGTAGCCGAGAGTCTCCCCTACAAATGTGGGTAGTTTGGAGGTCTTAGCACCAAAGGTCAGAGGGTACCTAGTGTGACCTGTAAATTGGTAAATTCCTGGTAAAAGGTCCCAAAAACATCAAATTTTTCCTATGCTCCGGTTGCTATTCAGGAAGATGCTCCCCAAGTTTGAAGTCTCTAGCACCTTCCGTTCAAAAGTTATAGCCCAAAAAACAATTTACACCAATTTCAGGCTGAAGTCCCAAAACACCAAATTTTGGATGGCCAGTTCTCCCGCACCATAACTGATAGCGACTTACTTTCTTCGCCACATTGTAGCCCCATATGTCCTGAACAGACCAAGCCAAGTTTGGGGTCCAAGGGTCCAATAGCCGTGGAGATATTGCATCTCAAGCTAACCCTGTTTCCCCATAGACTCCCATGTTAAACGGTCCATCTTTGGAGGCAAGGTACTGGCCAGCCTTAGGTGCCAGTGACCCCACCTTTAGTAGACATGTAGCCGAGAGTCTCCTCTACAAATGTGGGTAGTTTGGAAGTCCTAGCACCAAAGGCCAGAGGGTACCTAGTGTGACCAAGAAATCGGTAAATTCCTGGTAAAAAGTCGAAAAAAACTTCAATTTTTTTATATGCTATTCAGGAAGATGCTCCCCAAGTTTGAAGGCTCTAGCACCTTCCGTTCAAAAGTTATAGCCCAAAAACCAATTTACACCAATTTCAGGCAAAAGTCCCAAAACACCAAATTTTGGATGGCCAGTTATCCCGAACCATAACCGATAGCGACTTACTTTCTTCACCACATTGTAGCCCCATATGTCCTGAACAGACCAAGCCAAGTTTGGGGTCCAAGGGTCCAATAGCCGTGGAGATATCGCGTCTCAAGCTAACCCTGTTTCCCCATAGACTCCCATGTTAAATGGTCCATCTTTGGAGGCAAGGTACTGGCCAGCCTTAGGTGCCAGTGACCCCACCTTTGGTAGACATGTAGCCGAGAGTCTCCTCTACAAATGTGGGTAGTTTGGAGGTCCTAGCACCAAAGGCCAGAGGGTACCTAGTGTGACCAAGAAATCGGTAAATTCCTGGTAAAAAGTCGAAAAAACTTCAATCTTTTTATATGCTCCGGTTGCTATTCAGGAAGATGCTCCCCAAGTTTGAAGGCTCTAGCACCTTCCGTTCAAAAGTTATAGCCCAAAAAACAATTTACAACAATTTCAGGCAAAAGTCCCAAAACACCAAATTTTGGATGGCCAGTTATCCCGAACCATAACCGATAGCGACTTACTTTCTTCACCACATTGTAGCCCCATATGTCCTGAACAGACCAAGCCAAGTTTGGGGTCCAAGGGTCCAATAGCCGTGGAGATATCGCGTCTCAAGCTAACCCTGTTTCCCCATAGACTCCCATGTTAAATGGTCCATCTTTGGAGGCAAGGTACTGGCCATCCTTAGGTGCCAGTGACCCCACCTTTGGTAGACATGTAGCCGAGAGTCTCCTCTACAAATGTGGGTAGTTTGGAGGTCCTAGCACCAAAGGCCAGAGGGTACCTAGTGTGACCTGTAAATCGGTAAATTCCTGGTAAAAGGTCCCAAAAACATCAAATTTTTGCTATGCTCCGGTTGCTATTCAGGAAGATGCTCCCCAAGTTTGAGGTCTCTAGCACCTTCCATTCAAAAGTTATAGCCCAAAAAACAATTTACACCAATTTCAGGCTGAAGTCCCAAAACACCCAATTTTGGATGGCCAGTTCTCCCGAACCATAACCGATAGCGACTTACTTTCTTCGCCACATTGTAGCCCCATTTGTCCTGAACCGACCAAGCCAAGTTTGGGGTCCAATGGTCCAATAGCCGTGGAGATATCGCGTCTCAAGCTAACCCTGTTTACCCATAGACTCCCATGTTAAACGGTCCATCTTTGGAGGCAAGGTACTGGCCAGCCTTAGGTGCCAGTGACCCCACCTTTGGTAGACATGTAGCCGAGAGTCTCCCCTACAAATGTGGGTAGTTTGGAGGTCCTAGCACCAAAGGTCAGAGGGTACCTAGTGTGACCTGTAAATTGGTAAATTCCTGGTAAAAGGTCCCAAAAACATAAATTTTTTCCTATGCTCCGGTTGCTATTCAGGAAGATGCTCCCCAAGTTTGAAGGCTCTAGCACGTTCCATTCAAAAGTTATAGCCCAAAACCCAATTTACACCAATTTCAGGCAAATGTCCCAAAACACCAAATTTTGGATGGCCAGTTATCCCGAACCATAACCGATAGCGACTTACTTTCTTCACCACATTGTAGCCCCATATGTCCTGAACAGACCAAGCCAAGTTTGGGGTCCAATGGTCCAATAGCCATGGAGATATCGCGTCTCAAGCTAACCCTGTTTCCCCATAGACTCCCATGTTAAACGGTCCATCTTTGGAGGCAAGGTACTGGCCAGCCTTAGGTGCCAGTGACCCCACCTTTGGTAGACATGTAGCCGAGAGTCTCCCCTACAAATGTGGGTAGTTTGGAGGTCCTAGCACCAAAGGTCAGAGGGTACCTAGTGTGACCTGTAAATCGGTAAATTCCTGGTAAAAGGTCCCAAAAACATCAAATTTTTGCTATGCTCCGGTTGCTATTCAGGAAGATGCTCCCCAAGTTTGAGGGCTCTAGCATCTTCCATTCAAAAGTTATAGCCCAAAAAACAATTTACACCAATTTCTGGCAGAAGTCCCAAAACACCAAATTTTGGATGGCCAGTTCTTCCGAACCATAACTGATAGCGACTTACTTTCTTTGCCACATTGTAGCCCCATATGTCCTGAACAGACCAAGCCAAGTTTGGGGTCCAAGGGTCCAATAGCCGTGGAGATATTGCATCTCAAGCTAACCCTGTTTCCCCATAGACTCCCATGTTAAACGGTCCATCTTTGGAGGCAAGGTACTGGCCAGCCTTAGGTGCCAGTGACCCCACCTTTAGTAGACATGTAGCCGAGAGTCTCCTCTACAAATGTGGGTAGTTTGGAAGTCCTAGCACAAAAGGCCAGAGGGTACCTAGTGTGACCAAGAAATCGTAAATTCCTGGTAAAAAGTCGAAAAAACTTCAATTTTTTTATATGCTATTCAAAAAGATGCTTCCCAAGTTTGAAGGCTCTAGCACCTTCCGTTCAAACGTTATAGCCCAAAAACCAATTTACACCAATTTCAGGCAAAAGTCCCAAAACACCAAATTTTGGATGGCCAGTTATCCCGAACCATAACCGATAGCGACTTACTTTCTTCACCACATTGTAGCCCCATATGTCCTGAACAGACCAAGCCAAGTTTGGGGTCCAAGGGTCCAATAGCCGTGGAGATATCGCGTCTCAAGCTAACCCTGTTTCCCCATAGACTCCCATGTTAAATGGTCCATCTTTGGAGGCAAGGTACTGGCCAGCCTTAGGTGCCAGTGACCCCACCTTTGGTAGACATGTAGCCGAGAGTCTCCTCTACAAATGTGGGTAGTTTGGAGGTCCTAGCACCAAAGGCCAGAGGGTACCTAGTGTGACCGGTAAATCAGTAAATTAATGGTAAAAGGTCCCAAAAACATCAAAATTTTGATATGCTCCGGTTGCTATTCAGGAAGATGCTCCCCAAGTTTGAGGGCTCTAGCATCTTCCATTCAAAAGTTATAGCCCAAAAAACAATTTACACCAATTTCTGGCAGAAGTCCCAAAACACCAAATTTTGGATGGCCAGTTCTCCCGAACCATAACTGATAGCGACTTACTTTCTTTGCCACATTGTAGCCCCATATGTCCTGAACAGACCAAGCCAAGTTTGGGGTCCAAGGGTCCAATAGCCGTGGAGATATTGCATCTCAAGCTAACCCTGTTTCCCCATAGACTCCCATGTTAAACGGTCCATCTTTGGAGGCAAGGTACTGGCCAGCCTTAGGTGTCAGTGACCCCACCTTTAGTAGACATGTAGCCGAGAGTCTCCTCTACAAATGTGGGTAGTTTGGAAGTCCTAGCACCAAAGGCCAGAGGGTACCTAGTGTGACCAAGAAATCGTAAATTCCTGGTAAAAAGTCGAAAAAACTTCAATTTTTTTATATGCTATTCAAGAAGATGCTTCCCAAGTTTGAAGGCTCTAGCACCTTCCGTTCAAAAGTTATAGCCCAAAAACCAATTTACACCAATTTCAGGCTGAAGTCCCAAAACACCCAATTTTGGATGGCCAGTTCTCCCGAACCATAACCGATAGCGACTTACTTTCTTCGCCACATTGTAGCCCCATATGTCCTGAACCGACCAAGCCAAGTTTGGGGTCCAATAGCCGTGGGGATATTGCGTCTCAAGCTAACCCTGTTTCCCCATAGACTCCCATGTTAAACGGTCCATCTTTGGAGGCAAGGCACTGGCCAGCCTTAGGTGCCAGTGACCCCACCTTTGGTAGACATGTAGCCGAGAGTCTCCCCTACAAATGTGGGTAGTTTGGAGGTCCTAGCACCAAAGGCCAGAGAATACCTAGTGTGACCTTTAAATCGGTAAATTCCTTGTAAAAGGTCCCAAAAACATCACATTTTTGCTATGCTCCGGTTGCTATTCAGGAAGATGCTCCCCAAGTTTGAGGTCTCTAGCACCTTCTGTTCAAAAGTTATAGCCCAAAAACCAATTTACACCAATTTTAGGCTGAAGTCCCAAAACACCCAATTTTGGATGGCCAGTTCTCCCGAACCATAACCGATAGCGACTTACTTTCTTCGCCACATTGTAGCCCCATATGTCCTGAACCGACCAAGCCAAGTTTGGAGTCCAATAGCCGTGGAGATATTGCGTCTCAAGCTAACCCTGTTTCCCCATAGACTCCCATGTTAAATGGTCCTTCTTTGGAGGCAAGGTACTGGCCAGCCTTAGGTGCCAGTGACCCCACCTTTGGTAGACATGTAGCCGAGAGTCTCCTCTACAAATGTGGGTAGTTTGGAGGTCCTAGCACCAAAGGTCAGAGGGTACCTAGTGTGACCTGTAAATCGGTAAATTCCTGGTAAAAGGTCCCAAAAACATCAAATTTTTGCTATGCTCCGGTTGCTATTCAAGAAGATGCTCCCCAAGTTTGAGGTCTCTAGCACCTTCCATTCAAAAGTTATAGCCCAAAAAACAATTTACACCAATTTCAGGCTGAAGTCCCAAAACACCCAATTTTGGATGGCCAGTTCTCCCGAACCATAACTGATAGCGACTTACTTTCTTCGCCACATTGTAGCCCCATTTGTCCTGAACCGACCAAGCCAAGTTTGGGGTCCAATGGTCCAATAGCCATGGAGATATCGCGTCTCAAGCTAACCCTGTTTCCCCATAGACTCCAATGTTAAACGGTCCATCTTTGGAGGCAAGGTACTGGCCAGCCTTAGGTGCCAGTGACCCCACCTTTGGTAGACATGTAGCCGAGAGTATCCCCTACAAATGTGGGTAGTTTGGAGGTCCTAGCACCAAAGGTCAGAGGGTACCTAGTGTGACCTGTAAATCGGTAAATTCCTGGTAAAAGGTCCCAAAAACATCACATTTTTGCTATGCTCCAGTTTCTATTCAGGAAGATGCTCCCCAAGTTTGAGGGCTCTAGCACCTTCCATTCAAAAGCTATAGCCCAAAAACCAATTTACACCAATTTCAGGCAGAAGTCCCAAAACACCAAATTTTGGATGGCCAGTTCTCCCGAACCATAACTGATAGCGACTTACTTTCTTTGCCACATTGTAGCCCCATATGTCCTGAACAGACCAAGCCAAGTTTGGGGTCCAAGGGTCCAATAGCCATGGAGATATTGCATCTCAAGCTAACCCTGTTTCCCCATAGACTCCCATGTTAAACGGTCCATCTTTGGAGGCAAGGTACTGGCCAGCCTTAGGTGCCAGTGACCCCACCTTTAGTAGACATGTAGCCAAGAGTCTCCTCTACAAATGTGGGTAGTTTGGAAGTCCTAGCACCAAAGGCCAGAGGGTACCTAGTGTGACCAAGAAATCGGTAAATTCCTGGTAAAAAGTCGAAAAAACTTCAATTTTTGCTATGCTCCGGTTGCTATTCAAGAAGATGCTCCCCAAGTTTGAGGTCTCTAGCACCTTCCATTCAAAAGTTATAGCCCAAAAAACAATTTACACCAATTTCAGGCTGAAGTCCCAAAACACCCAATTTTGGATGGCCAGTTCTCCCGAACCATAACTGATAGCGACTTACTTTCTTCGCCACATTGTAGCCCCATTTGTCCTGAACCGACCAAGCCAAGTTTGGGGTCCAATGGTCCAATAGCCGTGGAGATATAGCGTCTCAAGCTAACCCTGTTTCCCCATAGACTCCCATGTTAAACGGTCCATCTTTGGAGGCAAGGTACTGGCCAGCCTTAGGTGCCAGTGACCCCACCTTTAGTAGACATGTAGCCAAGAGTCTCCTCTACAAATGTGGGTAGTTTGGAAGTCCTAGCACCAAAGGAAAGAGGGTACCTAGTGTGACCAAGAAATCGGTAAATTCCTGGTAAAAAGTCGAAAAAACTTCAATTTTTTTATATGCTCCGGTTGCTATTCGGGAAGATGCTCCCCAAGTTTGAGGTCTCTAGCACCTTCCATTCAAAAGTTATAGCCCAAAAACCAATTTACACCAATTTCAGGCTGAAGTCCCAAAACACCCAATTTTGGATGGCCAGTTCTCCCGAACCATAACTGATAGCGACTTACTTTCTTCGCCACATTGTAGCCCCATATGTCCTGAACCGACAAAGCCAAATTTGGGGTCCAATGGTCCAATAGCCATGGAGATATCGCGTCTCAAGCTAACCCTGTTTCCCCATAGACCCCCATGTTAAACGGTCCATCTTTGGAGGCAAGGTACTGGCCAGCCTTAGGTGCCAGTGACCCCACCTTTGGTAGACATGTAGCCGAGAGTCTCCCCTACAAATGTGGGTAGTTTGGAGGTCCTAGCACCAAAGGTCAGAGGGTACCTAGTGTGACCTGTAAATCGGTAAATTCCTGGTAAAAGGTCCCAAAAACATCAAAATGTTGCTATGCTCCGGTTGCTATTCAGGAAGATGCTCCCCAAGTTTGAGGTCTCTAGCACCTTCCATTCAAAAGTTATAGCCCAAAAACCAATTTACACCAATTTCAGGCTGAAGTCCCAAAACACCCAATTTTGGATGGCCAGTTCTGCCGAACCATAACCGATAGCGACTTACTTTCTTCGCCACATTGTAGCCCCATATGTCCTGAACAGACCAAGCCAAGTTTGGGGTCCAATGGCCCAATAGCCATGGAGATATCGCGTCTCAAGCTAACCCTGTTTCCCCATAGACCCCCATGTTAAACGGTCCATCTTTGGAGGCAAGGTACCGGCCAGCCTTAGGTGCCAGTGACCCCACCTTTGGTAGACATGTAGCCAAGAGTCTCCCCTACAAATGTGGGTAGTTTGGATTTTCTAGCACCAAAGACCAGAGAGTACCTAGTGTGACCAGTAAATCGGTAAATTCCTTGTAAAAGGTCCCAAAAACATCACATTTTTGCTATGCTCCGGTTGCTATTCAGGAAGATGCTCCCCAAGTTTGAGGTCTCTAGCACCTTCTGTTCAAAAGTTATAGCCCAAAAACCAATTTACACCAATTTCAGGCTGAAGTCCCAAAACACCCAATTTTGGATGGCCAGTTCTCCCGAACCATAACCGATAGCGACTTAATTTCTTCGCCACATTGTAGCCCCATATGTCCTGAACCGACCAAGCCAAGTTTGGGGTCCAATAGCCGTGGAGATATCACGTCTCAAGCTAACCCTGTTTCCCCATAGACTCCCATGTTAAACGGTCCATCTTTGGAGGCAAGGTACTGGCCAGCCTTAGGTGCCAGTGACCCCACCTTTGGTAGACATGTAGCTGAGAGTCTCCCCTACAAATGTGGGTAGTTTGGAGGTCCTAGCACCAAAGGTCAGAGGGTACCTAGTGTGACCTGTAAATCGGTAAATTCCTGGTAAAAGGTCCCAAAAACATCAAATTTTTGCTATGCTCCGGTTGCTATTCAAGAAGATGCTCCCCAAGTTTGAGGTCTCTAGCACCTTCCATTCAAAAGTTATAGCCCAAAAAACAATTTACACCAATTTCAGGCTGAAGTCCCAAAACACCCAATTTTGGATGGCCAGTTCTCCCGAACCATAACTGATAGCGACTTACTTTCTTCGCCACATTGTAGCCCCATTTGTCCTGAACCGACCAAGCCAAGTTTGGGGTCCAATGGTCCAATAGCCGTGGAGATATAGCGTCTCAAGCTAACCCTGTTTCCCCATAGACTCCCATGTTAAACGGTCCATCTTTGGAGGCAAGGTACTGGCCAGCCTTAGGTGCCAGTGACCCCACCTTTGGTAGACATGTAGCCGAGAGTATCCCCTACAAATGTGGGTAGTTTGGAGGTCCTAGCACCAAAGGTCAGAGGGTACCTAGTGTGACCTGTAAATCGGTAAATTCCTGGTAAAAGGTCCCAAAAACATCACATTTTTGCTATGCTCCGGTTGCTATTCAGGAAGATGCTCCCCAAGTTTGAGGGCTCTAGCACCTTCCATTCAAAAGTTATAGCCCAAAAACCAATCTACACCAATTTCAGGCAGAAGTCCCAAAACACCAAATTTTGGATGGCCAGTTCTCCCGAACCATAACTGATAGCGACTTACTTTCTTTGCCACATTGTAGCCCCATATGTCCTGAACAGACCAAGCCAAGTTTGGGGTCCAATGGTCCAATAGCCGTGGAGATATCGCGTCTCAAGCTAACCCTGTTTCCCCATAAACTCCCATGTTAAACGGTCCATCTTTGGAGGCAAGGCACTGGCCAGCCTTAGGTGCCAGTGACCCCACCTTTGGTAGACATGTAGCCAAGAGTCTCCCCTACAAATGTGGATAGTTTGGAGGTCCTAGCACCAAAGGCCAGAGAGTACCTAGTGTGACCTGTAAATCGGTAAATTCCTTGTAAAAGGTCCCAAAAACATCAAATTTTTGCTATGCTCCGGTTGCTATTCAGGAAGATGCTCCCCAAGTTTGAGGTCTCTAGCACCTTCCGTTCGAAAGTTATAGCCCAAAAACCAATTTACACCAATTTCAGGCTGAAGTCCCAAAACACCCAATTTTGGATGGCCAGTTCTCCCGAACCATAACCGATAGCGACTTACTTTCTTCGCCACATTGTAGCCCCATATGTCCTGAACCGACCAAGCCAAGTTTGGGGTCCAATAGCCGTGGAGATATTGCGTCTCAAGCTAACCCTGTTTCCCCATAGACTCCCATGTTAAGCGGTCCATCTTTGGAGGCAAGGTACTGGCCAGCCTTAGGTGCCAGTGACCCCACCTTTGGTAGACATATAGCCGAGAGTCTCCCCTACAAATGTGGGTATAAAAATAAATGGTGATTCTGCGCAACATATCACACTAATGGAATAGTGATATCACATAAACAAGATAAATGTAAGAGCTGACAAATAATCAGCATATAGTATTAAATGCAAAGAGAATAGTGAGTCCAAATATAAATATATATATACTCAAATAGTGAATAGTGAGTCCAAAATATATAATACTCATAAGGCGAATGTGCAAAAATATATAAAGAATATTGTGCAAAAAAACCGGAATGGAAGTTCAATCCCAATAGTAAACACAAATCAGCTGTCAAGGCAGATATTCTGAATGCACTGGATGAAGGTGAGCACCAGCTCTATGGTGTGAGTGCACGGCCGTGCGATAGAAGATAAACCAGATCCCTGGCTGAGCTCCCGGGACTCTTACCTCTCAGCCCTCCTAAATGGGCATTGATGTACAGGTCACTCGCAGCCTTCTATGGGTGGTCCCTGATGTTTCCTCTCTTGATCTGATGGATCCTTCCTTAATTGGGACAGATGCTCCTCGAAACCAGATGGATGATGTGGGTTATAAGAGAGAGAGAGAGAGGACTCCCATAGTGAGGTAACGTTTGGTGCAGGTAAAATATGTTTATTGAGGAAAAACCTGCACTTACATTAAAAGAAAAATAAAAGTGCAACGAGGAAACAAACAAGCGGCGTTTGAATCGCCAGCTTACGTCACTCCGGGTGTACGTCCTCCAATTCCTACGCGTTACGACACCACGTGTCTTCGTCTGGTGTCATAGAGCTGGTGCTCACCTTCATCCAGTGCATTCAGAATATCTGCCCTGACAGCTGATTTGTGTTTACTATTGGGATTGAACTTCCATTCCGGTTTTTTTGCACAATATTCTTTATATATTTTTGCACATTCGCCTTATGAGTATTATATATTTTGGACTCACTATTCACTATTTGAGTATATATATATTTATATTTGGACTCACTATTCTCTTTGCATTTAATACTATATGCTGATTATTTGTCAGCTCTTACATTTATCTTGTTTATGTGATATCACTATTCCATTAGTGTGATATGTTGCGCAGAATCACCATTTATTTATATTCCTGTTTTATGTCATGTAAACATAATTAGGTTTTGCTGCACTATATATTTTTGGTGGATTCACTCATTTAGGATCCATTTTAGCGCAAAAGCACTTTTCACTTTATACAAATGTGGGTAGTTTGGAGGTCCTAGCACCAAAGGTCAGAGGGTAACTAGTGTGACCTGTAAATCGGTAAATTCCTGGTAAAAGGTCCCAAAAACATCAAATTTTTGCTATGCTCCGGTTGCTATTCAAGAAAATGCTCCCCAAGTTTGAGGTCTCTAGCACCTTCCATTCAAAAGTTATAGCCCAAAAAACAATTTACACCAATTTCAGGCTGAAGTCCCAAAACACCCAATTTTGGATGGCCAGTTCTCCCGAACCATAACTGATAGCGACTTACTTTCTTTGCCACATTGTAGCCCCATTTGTCCTGAACCGACCAAGCCAAGTTTGGGGTCCAATGGTCCAATAGCCGTGGAGATATTGCATCTCAAGCTAACCCTGTTTCCCCATAGACTCCCATGTTAAACGGTCCATCTTTGGAGGCAAGGTACTGGCCAGCCTTAGGTGCCAGTGACCCCACCTTTAGTAGACATGTAGCCGAGAGTCTCCTCTACAAATGTGGGTAGTTTGGAAGTCCTAGCACCAAAGGCCAGAGGGTACCTAGTGTGACCAAGAAATCGGTAAATTCCTGGTAAAAAGTCGAAAAAACTTCAATTTTTTTATATGCTCCGATTGCTATTCGGGAAGATGCTCCCCAAGTTTGAGGTCTCTAGCACCTTCCATTCAAAAGTTATAGCCCAAAAACCAATTTACACCAATTTCAGGCTGAAGTCCCAAAACACCCAATTTTGGATGGCCAGTTCTCCCGAACCATAACTGATAGCGACTTACTTTCTTCGCCACATTGTAGCCCCATATGTCCTGAACCGAAAAAGCCAAGTTTGGGGTCCAATAGCCGTGGAGATATTGCGTCTCAAGCTAACCCTGTTTCCCCATAGACTCCCATGTTAAGCGGTCCATCTTTGGAGGCAAGGTACTGGCCAGCCTTAGGTGCCAGTGACCCCACCTTTGGTAGACATGTAGCCGAGAGTCTCCCCTACAAATGTGGGTAGTTTGGAGGTCCTAGCACCAAAGGTCAGAGGGTAACTAGTGTGACCTGTAAATCGGTAAATTCC
The DNA here is from genome assembly GCF_905171775.1 of Rana temporaria. NCBI lineage: Eukaryota > Metazoa > Chordata > Amphibia > Anura > Ranidae > Rana > Rana temporaria. Next base: position 23,858 of record NW_024404764.1, read on the forward strand.
TGGTAAAAGGTCCCAAAAACATCAAATTTTTGCTATGCTCCGGTTGCTATTCAAGAAGATGCTCCCCAAGTTTGAGGTCTCTAGCACCTTCCATTCAAAAGTTATAGCCCAAAAAACAATTTACACCAATTTCAGGCTGAAGTCCCAAAACACCCAATTTTGGATGGCCAGTTCTCCCGAACCATAACTGATAGCGACTTACTTTCTTTGCCACATTGTAGCCCCATTTGTCCTGAACCGACCAAGCCAAGTTTGGGGTCCAATGGTCCAATAGCCGTGGAGATATTGCATCTCAAGCTAACCCTGTTTCCCCATAGACTCCCATGTTAAACGGTCCATCTTTGGAGGCAAGGTACTGGCCAGCCTTAGGTGCCAGTGACCCCACCTTTAGTAGACATGTAGCCGAGAGTCTCCTCTACAAATGTGGGTAGTTTGGAAGTCCTAGCACCAAAGGCCAGAGGGTACCTAGTGTGACCAAGAAATCGGTAAATTCCTGGTAAAAAGTCGAAAAAACTTCAATTTTTTTATATGCTCCGATTGCTATTCGGGAAGATGCTCCCCAAGTTTGAGGTCTCTAGCACCTTCCATTCAAAAGTTATAGCCCAAAAACCAATTTACACCAATTTCAGGCTGAAGTCCCAAAACACCCAATTTTGGATGGCCAGTTCTCCCGAACCATAACTGATAGCGACTTACTTTCTTCGCCACATTGTAGCCCCATATGTCCTGAACCGAAAAAGCCAAGTTTGGGGTCCAATGGTCCAATAGCCATGGAGATATCGCGTCTCAAGCTAACCCTGTTTCCCCATAGACCCCCATGTTAAACGGTCCATCTTTGGAGGCAAGGTACTGGCCAGCCTTAGGTGCCAGTGACCCCACCTTTGGTAGACATGTAGCCGAGAGTCTCCCCTACAAATGTGGGTAGTTTGGAGGTCCTAGCACCAAAGGCCAGAGGGTACCTAGTGTGACCTGTAAATCGGTAAATTCCTGGTAAAAGGTCCCAAAAACATCACATTTTTGCTATGCTCCGGTTGCTAATCAGGAAGATGCTCCCCAAGTTTGAAGTCTCTAGCACCTTCCATTCAAAAGTTATAGCCCAAGAAACAAATTTACACCAATTTCAGGCTGAAGTCCCAAAACACCCAATTTTGGATGGCCAGTTCTCCCGAACCATAACTGATAGCGACTTACTTTCTTCGCCACATTGTAGCCCCATATGTTCTGAACCGACCAAGCCAAGTTTGGGGTCCAAGGGTCCAATAGCCGTGGAGATATCGCGTCTCAAGCTAACCCTGTTTCCCCATAGACTCCCATGTTAAACGGTCCATCTTTGGAGGCAAGGTACTGGCCAGCCTTAGGTGCCAGTGACCCCACCTTTGGTAGACATGTAGCCGAGAGTCTCCCCTACAAATGTGGGTAGATTGGAGGTCCTAGCACCAAAGGCCAGAGGGTACCTAGTGTGACCTGTAAATCGGTAAATTCCTGGTAAATGGTCCCAAAAACATCAAAATGCTGCTATGCTCCGGTTGCTATTCAGGAAGATGCTCCCCAAGTTTGAGGTCTCTAGCACCTTCCATTCAAAAGTTATAGCCCAAAAACCAATTTACACCAATTTCAGGCTGAAGTCCCAAAACAACCAATTTTGGATGGCCAGTTCTCCCGAACCATAACCGATAGCGACTTACTTTCTTTGCCACATTGTAGCCCCATATGTCCTGAACCGACCAAGCCCAGTTTGGGGTCCAAGAGTCCAATAGCCGTGGAGATATCACGTCTCAAGCTAACCCTGTTTCCCCATAGACTCCCATGTTAAACGGTCCATCTTTGGAGGCAAGGAACCGGCCAGCCTTAGGTGCCAGTGACCCCACCTTTGGTAGACATGTAGCCGAGAGTCCCAAAAACATCACATTTTTTGCTATGCTCCGGTTGCTATTCAGGAAGATGCTCTCCAAGTTTGAAGTCTCTAGCACCTTCCGTTCAAAAGTTATAGCCCAAAAACCAATTTACACCAATTTCAGGCTGAAGTCCCAAAACACCCAATTTTGGATGGTCAGTTCTCCCGAACCATAACCGATAGCGACTTACTGTCTTCGCCACATTGTAGCCTCATATGTCCTAAACCGACCAAGCCAAGTTTGGGGTCCAAGGGTCCAATAGCCATGGAGATATCGCGTCTCAAGCTAACCCTGTTTCCCCCATAGACTCCCATGTTAAACGGTCCATCTTTGGAGGCAAGATACCGGCCAGCCTTAGGTGCCAGTGACCCCACCTTTGGTAGACATGTAGCCGAGAGTCTCCCCTATAAATGTGGGTAGTTTGGAGGTCCTAGCACCAAAGGGCAGAGGGTACCTAGTGTGACCTGTAAATCGGTAAATTCCTTGTAAAAGGTCCCAAAAACATAAACTTTTTGCTATGCTCCGGTTGCTATTCAGGAAGATGCTCCCCAAGTTTGAGGGCTCTAGCACCTTCCGTTCAAAGTTATAGCCCAAAAAACAATTTACACCAATTTCAGGCAGAAGTCCCAAAACACCAAATTTTGGATGGCTAGTTCTCCCGAACCATAACTGATAGCGACTTTCTTTCTTCGCCACATTGTAGCCCCATATGTCCTGAACCGACCAAGTCAAGTTTGGGGTCCAATGGTCCAATAGCCGTGGAGATATCGCGTCTCAAGCTAACCCTGTTTCCCCATAGACTCCCATGTTAAACGGTCCATCTTTGGAGGCAAGGCACTGGCCAGCCTTAGGTGCCAGTGACCCCACCTTTGGTAGACATGTAGCCAAGAGTCTCCCCTACAAATGTGGGTAGTTTGGAGGTCCTAGCACCAAAGGCCAGAGAGTACCTAGTGTGACCTGTAAATCGGTAAATTCCTTGTAAAAGGTCCCAAAAACATCAAATTTTTGCTATGCTCCGGTTGCTATTCAGGAAGATGCTCCCCAAGTTTGAGGTCTCTAGCACCTTCCGTTCAAAAGTTATAGCCCAAAAAACAATTTACACCAATTTCAGGCTGAAGTCCCAAAACACCCAATTTTGGATGGCCAGTTCTCCCGAACCATAACCGATAGCGACTTACTTTCTTCGCCACATTGTAGCCCCATATGTCCTGAACCGACCAAGCCAAGTTTGGGGTCCAATAGCCGTGGAGATATTGCGTCTCAAGCTAACCCTGTTTCCCCATAGACTCCCATGTTAAACGGTCCATCTTTGGAGGCAAGGTACTGGCCAGCCTTAGGTGCCAGTGACCCCACCTTTGGTAGACATGTAGCCGAGAGTCTCCCCTACAAATGTGGGTAGTTTGGAGGTCCTAGCACCAAAGGTCAGAGGGTACCTAGTGTGACCTGTAAATCGGTAAATTCCTGGTAAAAGGTCCCAAAAACAATAAATTTTTGCTATGCTCCGGTTGCTATTCAAGAAGATGCTCCCCAAGTTTGAGGTCTCGAGCACCTTCCATTCAAAAGTTATAGCCCAAAAAACAATTTACACCAATTTCAGGCTGAAGTCCCAAAACACCCAATTTTGGATGGCCAGTTCTCCCGAACCATAACTGATAGCGACTTACTTTCTTCGCCACATTGTAGCCCCATTTGTCCTGAACCGACCAAGCCAAGTTTGGGTTCCAATGGTCCAATAGCCGTGGAGATATCGCGTCTCAAGCTAACCCTGTTTCCCCATAGACTCCCATGTTAAACGGTCCATCTTTGGAGGCAAGGTACTGGCCAGCCTTAGGTGCCAGTGACCCCACCTTTGGTAGACATGTAGCCGAGAGTCTCCCCTACAAATGTGGGTAGTTTGGAGGTCCTAGCACCAAAGGTCAGAGGGTACCTAGTGTGACCTGTAAATCGGTAAATTCCTGGTAAAAGGTCCCAAAAACATCAAATTTTTGCTATGCTCCGGTTGCTATTCAGGAAGATGCTCCCCAAGTTTGAGGGCTCTAGCACCTTCCATTCAAAAGTTATAGCCCAAAAACCAATTTACACCAATTTCAGGCAGAAGTCCCAAAACACCAAATTTTGGATGGCCAGTTCTCCCGAACCATAACTGATAGCGACTTACTTTCTTTGCCACATTGTAGCCCCATATGTCCTGAACAGACCAAGCCAAGTTTGGGGTCCAAGGGTCCAATAGCCGTGGAGATATTGCATCTCAAGCTAACCCTGTTTCCCCATAGACTCCCATGTTAAACGGTCCATCTTTGGAGGCAAGGTACTGGCCAGCCTTAGGTGCCAGTGACCCCACCTTTGGTAGACATGTAGCCGAGAGTCTCCTCTACAAATGTGGGTAGTTTGGAAGTCCTAGCACCAAAGGCCAGAGGGTACCTAGTGTGACCAAGAAATCGGTAAATTCCTGGTAAAAAGTCGAAAAAAATTCAATTTTTTTATATGCTCCGGTTGCTATTCAGGAAGATGCTCCCCAAGTTTGAAGGCTCTAGCACCTTCCGTTCAAAAGTTATAGCCCAAAAACCAATTTACACCAATTTCAGGCAAAAGTCCCAAAACACCAAATTTTGGATGGCCAGTTATCTCGAACCATAACTGATAGCGACTTACTTTCTTCACCACATTGTAGCCCCATATGTCCTGAACAGACCAAGCCAAGTTTGGGGTCCAATGGTCCAATAGCCATGGAGATATCGCGTCTCAAGCTAACCCTGTTTCCCCATAGACCCCCATGTTAAACGGTCCATCTTTGGAGGCAAGGTACTGGCCAGCCTTAGGTGCCAGTGACCCCACCTTTGGTAGACATGTAGCCGAGAGTCTCCCCTACAAATGTGGGTAGTTTGGAGGTCCTAGCACCAAAGGCCAGAGGGTACCTAGTGTGACCTGTAAATCGGTAAATTCCTGGTAAAAGGTCCCAAAAACATCACATTTTTTGCTATGCTCCGGTTGCTAATCAGGAAGATGCTCCCCAAGTTTGAAGTCTCTAGCACCTTCCATTCAAAAGTTATAGCCCAAGAAACAAATTTACACCAATTTCAGGCTGAAGTCCCAAAACACCCAATTTTGGATGGCCAGTTCTCCCGAACCATAACTGATAGCGACTTACTTTCTTCGCCACATTGTAGCCCCATATGTTCTGAACCGACCAAGCCAAGTTTGGGGTCCAAGGGTCCAATAGCCGTGGAGATATCGCGTCTCAAGCTAACCCTGTTTCCCCATAGACTCCCATGTTAAACGGTCCATCTTTGGAGGCAAGGTACTGGCCAGCCTTAGGTGCCAGTGACCCCACCTTTGGTAGACATGTAGCCGAGAGTCTCCCCTACAAATGTGGGTAGATTGGAGGTCCTAGCACCAAAGGTCAGAGGGTACCTAGTGTGACCTGTAAATCGGTAAATTCCTGGTAAATGGTCCCAAAAACATCAAAATGCTGCTATGCTCCGGTTGCTATTCAGGAAGATGCTCCCCAAGTTTGAGGTCTCTAGCACCTTCCATTCAAAAGTTATAGCCCAAAAACCAATTTACACCAATTTCAGGCTGAAGTCCCAAAACAACCAATTTTGGATGGCCAGTTCTCCCGAACCATAACCGATAGCGACTTACTTTCTTCGCCACATTGTAGCCCCATATGTCCTGAACCGACCAAGCCCAGTTTGGGGTCCAAGAGTCCAATAGCCGTGGAGATATCACGTCTCAAGCTAACCCTGTTTCCCCATAGACTCCCATGTTAAACGGTCCATCTTTGGAGGCAAGGAACCGGCCAGCCTTAGGTGCCAGTGACCCCACCTTTGGTAGACATGTAGCCGAGAGTCCCAAAAACATCACATTTTTTGCTATGCTCCGGTTGCTATTCAGGAAGATGCTCTCCAAGTTTGAAGTCTCTAGCACCTTCCGTTCAAAAGTTATAGCCCAAAAACCAATTTACACCAATTTCAGGCTGAAGTCCCAAAACACCCAATTTTGGATGGTCAGTTCTCCCGAACCATAACCGATAGCGACTTACTGTCTTCGCCACATTGTAGCCTCATATGTCCTAAACCGACCAAGCCAAGTTTGGGGTCCAAGGGTCCAATAGCCATGGAGATATCGCGTCTCAAGCTAACCCTGTTTCCCCCATAGACTCCCATGTTAAACGGTCCATCTTTGGAGGCAAGATACCGGCCAGCCTTAGGTGCCAGTGACCCCACCTTTGGTAGACATGTAGCCAAGAGTCTCCCCTACAAATGTGGGTAGTTTGGAGGTCCTAGCACCAAAGGCCAGAGAGTACCTAGTGTGACCTGTAAATCGGTAAATTCCTTGTAAAAGGTCCCAAAAACATCAAATTTTTGCTATGCTCCGGTTGCTATTCAGGAAGATGCTCCCCAAGTTTGAGGTCTCTAGCACCTTCCGTTCAAAAGTTATAGCCCAAAAAACAATTTACACCAATTTCAGGCTGAAGTCCCAAAACACCCAATTTTGGATGGCCAGTTCTCCCGAACCATAACCGATAGCGACTTACTTTCTTCGCCACATTGTAGCCCCATATGTCCTGAACCGACCAAGCCAAGTTTGGGGTCCAATAGCCGTGGAGATATTGCGTCTCAAGCTAACCCTGTTTCCCCATAGACTCCCATGTTAAACGGTCCATCTTTGGAGGCAAGGTACTGGCCAGCCTTAGGTGCCAGTGACCCCACCTTTGGTAGACATGTAGCCGAGAGTCTCCCCTACAAATGTGGGTAGTTTGGAGGTCCTAGCACCAAAGGTCAGAGGGTACCTAGTGTGACCTGTAAATCGGTAAATTCCTGGTAAAAGGTCCCAAAAACAATAAATTGTTGCTATGCTCCGGTTGCTATTCAAGAAGATGCTCCCCAAGTTTGAGGTCTCGAGCACCTTCCATTCAAAAGTTATAGCCCAAAAAACAATTTACACCAATTTCAGGCTGAAGTCCCAAAACACCCAATTTTGGATGGCCAGTTCTCCCGAACCATAACTGATAGCGACTTACTTTCTTCGCCACATTGTAGCCCCATTTGTCCTGAACCGACCAAGCCAAGTTTGGGTTCCAATGGTCCAATAGCCGTGGAGATATCGCGTCTCAAGCTAACCCTGTTTCCCCATAGACTCCCATGTTAAACGGTCCATCTTTGGAGGCAAGGTACTGGCCAGCCTTAGGTGCCAGTGACCCCACCTTTGGTAGACATGTAGCCGAGAGTCTCCCCTACAAATGTGGGTAGTTTGGAGGTCCTAGCACCAAAGGTCAGAGGGTACCTAGTGTGACCTGTAAATCGGTAAATTCCTGGTAAAAGGTCCCAAAAACATCAAATTTTTGCTATGCTCCGGTTGCTATTCAGGAAGATGCTCCCCAAGTTTGAGGGCTCTAGCACCTTCCATTCAAAAGTTATAGCCCAAAAACCAATTTACACCAATTTCAGGCAGAAGTCCCAAAACACCAAATTTTGGATGGCCAGTTCTCCCGAACCATAACTGATAGCGACTTACTTTCTTTGCCACATTGTAGCCCCATATGTCCTGAACAGACCAAGCCAAGTTTGGGGTCCAAGGGTCCAATAGCCGTGGAGATATTGCATCTCAAGCTAACCCTGTTTCCCCATAGACTCCCATGTTAAACGGTCCATCTTTGGAGGCAAGGTACTGGCCAGCCTTAGGTGCCAGTGACCCCACCTTTAGTAGACATGTAGCCGAGAGTCTCCTCTACAAATGTGGGTAGTTTGGAAGTCCTAGCACCAAAGGCCAGAGGGTACCTAGTGTGACCAAGAAATCGGTAAATTCCTGGTAAAAAGTCGAAAAAAATTCAATTTTTTTATATGCTCCGGTTGCTATTCAGGAAGATGCTCCCCAAGTTTGAAGGCTCTAGCACCTTCCGTTCAAAAGTTATAGCCCAAAAACCAATTTACACCAATTTCAGGCAAAAGTCCCAAAACACCAAATTTTGGATGGCCAGTTATCTCGAACCATAACTGATAGCGACTTACTTTCTTCACCACATTGTAGCCCCATATGTCCTGAACAGACCAAGCCAAGTTTGGGGTCCAAGGGTCCAATAGCTGTGGAGATATCGCGTCTCACGCTAACCCTGTTTCCCCATAGACTCCCATGTTAAATGGTCCATCTTTGGAGGCAAGGTACTGGCCAGCCTTAGGTGCCAGTGACCCCACCTTTGGTAGACATGTAGCCGAGAGTCTCCTCTACAAATGTGGGTAGTTTGGAGGTCCTAGCACCAAAGGCCAGAGGGTACCTAGTGTGACCGGTAAATCAGTAAATTAATGGTAAAAGGTCCC
>NW_024404765.1:0-31999 GCF_905171775.1 Rana temporaria
CTCATGTCTCCCCCCCCCTCGGTGTCCCCTCTCCCTCCTCATGTCTCCCCCCCCCTCTGTGTCCCCTCTCCCTCCTCATGTCTCCCCCCCCCTCTGTGTCCCCTCTCCCTTCTCATGTCTCCCCACCCCTCTGTGTCCCCTCTCCCTCCTCATGTCTCCCCCCCCCCTCGGTGTCCCCTCTCCCTCCTCATGTCTCCCCCCCCCCTCTGTGTCCCCTCTCCCTTCTCATGTCTCCCCCCCCCCTCTGTGTCCCCTCTCCCTTCTCATGTCTCCCCACCCCTCGGTGTCCCCTCTCCCTTCTCATGTCTCCCCCCCCCCCTCTGTGTCCCCTCTCCCTTCTCATGTCTCCCCACCCCTCTGTGTCCCCTCTCCCTTCTCATGTCTCCCCACCCCCTCTGTGTCCCCTCTCCCTTCTCATGTCTCCCCACCCCTCGGTGTCCCCTCTCCCTTCTCATGTCTCCCCCCCCCTCTGTGTCCCCTCTCCCTTCTCATGTCTCCCCCCCCCCCCTCTGTGTCCCCTCTCCCTTCTCATGTCTCCCCACCCCTCGGTGTCCCCTCTCCCTTCTCATGTCTCCCCCCCCCCCTCTGTGTCCCCTCTCCCTCCTCATGTCTCCCCCCCCCTCGGTGTCCCCTCTCCCTCCTCATGTCTCCCCCCCCCCCTCTGTGTCCCCTCTCCCTTCTCATGTCTCCCCCCCCCCCCTCTGTGTCCCCTCTCCCTTCTCATGTCTCCCCCCCCCCCTCTGTGTCCCCTCTCCCTTCTCATGTCTCCCCACCCCTCGGTGTCCCCTCTCCCTTCTCATGTCTCCCCCCCCCCCTCTGTGTCCCCTCTCCCTTCTCATGTCTCCCCCCCCCCCCTCTGTGTCCCCTCTCCCTTCTCATGTCTCCCCACCCCTCGGTGTCCCCTCTCCCTCCTCATGTCTCCCCCCCCCCTCTGTGTCCCCTCTCCCTTCTCATGTCTCCCCCCCCCCTCTGTGTCCCCTCTCCCTTCTCATGTCTCCCCACCCCTCTGTGTCCCCTCTCCCTCCTCATGTCTCCCCCCCCCCTCTGTGTCCCCTCTCCCTTCTCATGTCTCCCCACCCCCTCTGTGTCCCCTCTCCCTTCTCATGTCTCCCCCCCCCTCGGTGTCCCCTCTCCCTCCTCATGTCTCCCCCCCCCCTCTGTGTCCCCTCTCCCTTCTCATGTCTCCCCACCCCTCGGTGTCCCCTCTCCCTCCTCATGTCCCCCCCCCCCCTCGGTGTCCCCTCTCCCTCCTCATGTCTCCCCACCCCTCGGTGTCCCCTCTCCCTCCTCATGTCTCCCCCCCCCCCCTCTGTGTCCCCTCTCCCTCCTCATGTCTCCCCACCCCTCGGTGTCCCCTCTCCCTTCTCATGTCCCCCCCCCCCCTCGGTGTCCCCTCCTCGTGCCCCCCCCCCCCCCTCGGTGTCCCCTCTCCCTCCTCTGTATGTGTTGATGGCATATTGTGATCCTGCGGGTGACAGCGCCTCCCTGTTGTTTTCTTTCAGGGATTTATTGGGAGACGTCGGGGGGGGGGGGGGGGTCAGAAATTCAGAACAAACATTTTCTTCTTTTGTTTTTGCAAACGGTTTCCCGGTGCAGGCGCAGCCGGCGTCATTCTTCATTGCTGGTGACATGGCGTGCGACGGGCAGGATATGGTGCAGGGCAGAGGTCAGGACTGTCAGCACTTTGCCCTGCGACTGCTCCTCTGTATGAGGGGCATGGAAGGGGCAAGTTCTCACAGAGCTAGAGGTGGAAGAACCTCCAAACTTGATGCCAAGTTTGGGTCAGGTGATAGGGGGGGTCAGTGGGGAGATCTATGGGTATGGTAAGACTCCATGTTTGGGTCAGTGGGGAGATCTATGGGTATGGTAAGACTCCATGTTTGGGTCAGTGGGGAGATCTATGGGTATGGTAAGACTCCATGTTTGGGTCAGTGGGGAGATCTATGGGTATGGTAAGACTCCATGTTTGGGTCAGTGGGGAGATCTATGGGTACGGTAAGACTCCATGTTTGGGTCAGTGGGGAGATCTATGGGTATGGTAAGACTCCATGTTTGGGTCAGGCGATGGGGGGGGGTCAGTGGGGAGATCTATGGGTAAGGTAAGACTCCATGTTTGGGTCAGTGGGGAGATCTATGGGTATGGTAAGACTCCATGTTTGGGTCAGTGGGGAGATCTATGGGTATGGTAAGACTCCATGTTTGGGTCAGTGGGGAGATCTATGGGTACGGTAAGACTCCATGTTTGGGTCAGGCGATAGGGGGGGGGGTCAGTGGGGAGATCTATGGGTATGGTAAGACTCCATGTTTGGGTCAGTGGGGAGATCTATGGGTATGGTAAGACTCCATGTTTGGGTCAGGTGATAGGGGGGTCAGTGGGGAGATCTATGGGTACGGTAAGACTCCATGTTTGGGTCAGGAGATAGGGGGGGTCAGTGGGGAGATCTATGGGTACGGTAAGACTCCATGTTTGGGTCAGTGGGGAGATCTATGGGTATGGTAAGACTCCATGTTTGGGTCAGGCGATGGGGGGGGGGTCAGTGGGGAGATCTATGGGTAAGGTAAGACTCCATGTTTGGGTCAGTGGGGAGATCTATGGGTATGGTAAGACTCCATGTTTGGGTCAGTGGGGAGATCTATGGGTATGGTAAGACTCCATGTTTGGGTCAGGTGATAGGGGGGTCAGTGGGGAGATCTATGGGTACGGTAAGACTCCATGTTTGGGTCAGGAGATAGGGGGGGTCAGTGGGGAGATCTATGGGTACGGTAAGACTCCATGTTTGGGTCAGTGGGGAGATCTATGGGTATGGTAAGACTCCATGTTTGGGTCAGGCGATGGGGGGGGGTCAGTGGGGAGATCTATGGGTAAGGTAAGACTCCATGTTTGGGTCAGTGGGGAGATCTATGGGTATGGTAAGACTCCATGTTTGGGTCAGTGGGGAGATCTATGGGTATGGTAAGACTCCATGTTTGGGTCAGTGGGGAGATCTATGGGTATGGTAAGACTCCATGTTTGGGTCAGTGGGGAGATCTATGGGTATGGTAAGACTCCATGTTTGGGTCAGTGGGGAGATCTATGGGTACGGTAAGACTCCATGTTTGGGTCAGGCGATGGGGGGGGGGGTCAGTGGGGAGATCTATGGGTATGGTAAGACTCCATGTTTGGGTCAGTGGGGAGATCTATGGGTACGGTAAGACTCCATGTTTGGGTCAGGCGATGGGGGGGGGTCAGTGGGGAGATCTATGGGTATGGTAAGACTCCATGTTTGGGTCAGGTGATAGGGGGGTCAGTGGGGAGATCTATGGGTACGGTAAGACTCCATGTTTGGGTCAGGCGATAGGGGGGGTCAGTGGGGAGATCTATGGGTATGGTAAGACTCCATGTTTGGGTCAGTGGGGAGATCTATGGGTACGGTAAGACTCCATGTTTGGGTCAGTGGGGAGATCTATGGGTACGGTAAGACTCCATGTTTGGGTCAGTGGGGAGATCTATGGGTATGGTAAGACTCCTTGTTTGGGTCAGTGGGGAGATCTATGGGTATGGTAAGACTCCATGTTTGGGTCAGTGGGGAGATCTATGTGTATGGTAAGACTCCATGTTTGGGTCAGTGGGGAGATCTATGGGTATGGTAAGACTCCATGTTTGGGTCAGACGATAGGGGGGGTCAGTGGGGAGATCTATGGGTATGGTAAGACTCCATGTTTGGGTCAGGCGATAGGGGGGGGTCAGTGGGGAGATCTATGGGTACGGTAAGACTCCATGTTTGGGTTAGGCGATAGGGGGGTCAGTGGGGGCGTCCATGGGTGAAGACTCCATGTTTGGGTCAGTGGGGAGATCTATGGGTATGGTAAGACTCCATGTTTGGGTCAGGCGATAGGGGGGGGTCAGTGGGGAGATCTATGGGTATGGTAAGACTCCATATTTGGGTCAGTGGGGAGATCTATGGGTATGGTAAGACTCCATGTTTGGGTCAGTGGGGAGATCTATGGGTATGTAAGACTCCATGTTTGGGTCAGGCGATAGGGGGGGGGTCAGTGGGGAGATCTATGGGTATGGTAAGACTCCATGTTTGGGTCAGTGGGGAGATCTATGGGTACGGTAAGACTCCATGTTTGGGTCAGGCGATGGGGGGGGTCAGTGGGGAGATCTATGGGTATGGTAAGACTCCATGTTTGGGTCAGGTGATAGGGGGGTCAGTGGGGAGATCTATGGGTACGGTAAGACTCCATGTTTGGGTCAGGCGATAGGGGGGGTCAGTGGGGAGATCTATGGGTATGGTAAGACTCCATGTTTGGGTCAGTGGGGAGATCTATGGGTACGGTAAGACTCCATGTTTGGGTCAGTGGGGAGATCTATGGGTACGGTAAGACTCCATGTTTGGGTCAGTGGGGAGATCTATGGGTACGGTAAGACTCCATGTTTGGGTCAGTGGGGAGATCTATGGGTACGGTAAGACTCCATGTTTGGGTCAGTGGGGAGATCTATGGGTACGGTAAGACTCCATGTTTGGGTCAGTGGGGAGATCTATGGGTACGGTAAGACTCCATGTTTGGGTCAGTGGGGAGATCTATGGGTATGGTAAGACTCCATGTTTGGGTCAGGCGATAGGGGGGGTCAGTGGGGAGATCTATGGGTATGGTAAGACTCCATGTTTGGGTCAGTGGGGAGATCTATGGGTATGGTAAGACTCCATGTTTGGGTCAGTGGGGAGATCTATGGGTATGGTAAGACTCCATGTTTGGGTCAGTGGGGAGATCTATGGGTACGGTAAGACTCCATGTTTGGGTCAGTGGGGAGATCTATGGGTATGGTAAGACTCCATGTTTGGGTCAGTGGGGAGATCTATGGGTATGGTAAGACTCCATGTTTGGGTCAGTGGGGAGATCTATGGGTATGGTAAGACTCCATGTTTGGGTCAGTGGGGAGATCTATGGGTACGGTAAGACTCCATGTTTGGGTCAGTGGGGAGATCTATGGGTATGGTAAGACTCCATGTTTGGGTCAGTGGGGAGATCTATGGGTATGGTAAGACTCCATGTTTGGGTCAGTGGGGAGATCTATGGGTACGGTAAGACTCCATGTTTGGGTCAGTGGGGAGATCTATGGGTATGGTAAGACTCCATGTTTGGGTCAGTGGGGAGATCTATGGGTATGGTAAGACTCCATGTTTGGGTCAGTGGGGAGATCTATGGGTATGGTAAGACTCCATGTTTGGGTCAGTGGGGAGATCTATGGGTATGGTAAGACTCCATGTTTGGGTCAGGTGATAGGGGGGGGGTCAGTGGGGAGATCTATGGGTATGGTAAGACTCCATGTTTGGGTCAGTGGGGAGATCTATGGGTATGGTAAGACTCCATGTTTGGGTCAGTGGGGAGATCTATGGGTATGGTAAGACTCCATGTTTGGGTCAGTGGGGAGATCTATGGGTATGGTAAGACTCCATGTTTGGGTCAGGTGATAGGGGGGGGGTCAGTGGGGGCGTCCATGGGTGCAGACTCCATGTAGCTCAGGGTCACGCCATTAATATTTGGCCCTTGGTGGGAAATCGGTCACCATGCGGTCGCTTCGCTCTGTTTATTGCGGTGAAACAATCGTTCAGATAAACACTTTTCTTATTTTTGGCGGGGGAGGGGCGCTAGAAATCAGATAAGGCGCGGGGGGGGAGGGGTTGATGGACTTTGGCGATGAGTGTCAGTCGGCGGATCGGCGGCTCCCCAGACAATCGCCGTCTATATATACTGCGTGTATATTTAATAAAGCGCCTGACACAGACTGTTATCGCTTCAGGTTTCCCGCGCTCATCCCCTCCCTGTCGCCTGCCAAGTCCACTATATAAACACGACACGAAGGTTTCCGGAGCCGACCGCCGCGCCGCACTGCGACTAATTATATCGCTGGCAGAACAGGAAACGCTTTATTCCAGGAATGACAGTCAGAGTGTTAACCCCTCCACTGCCAACTTGTGCCCAGCGCCAACTCAGTGCGTTCACCCCTATACTGCCAACTTGTGCCCAGCGCCAACTCAGTGCGTTCACCCCTATACTGCCAACTTGTGCCCAGCGCCAACTCAGTGCGTTCACCCCTCCACCGCCAACGTCTGCCCAGCGCCAACTCAGTGCGTTCACCCCTCCACTGCCAACTTGTGCCCAGCGCCAACTCAGTGCGTTCACCCCTCCACTGCCAACGTCTGCTCAGCACCAACTCAGCGCGTTCACCCCTCCACTGCCAACTTGTGCCCAGCACCAACTCTGTGCGTTCACCCCTATACTGCCAACTTGTGCCCAGCGCCAACTCAGTGCGTTCACCCCTCTACCGCCAACGCCTGCCCAGCGCCAACTCAGTGCGTTCACCCCTCCACCGCCAACTTGTGCCCAGCACCAACTCAGTGCGTTCACCCCTCTACCGCCAACTTCTGCCCAGCACCAACTCAGTGCGTTCACACCTCTACCGCCAACGTCTGCCCAGCGCCAACTCGGTGCGTTCACCCCTCTACCGCCAACGTCTGCCCAGCACCAACTCAGTGCGTTCATCCCTCTACTGCCAACTTGTGCCCAGCGCCAACTCAGTACGTTCATCCCTCTACTGCCAACTTGTGCCCAGCGCCAACTCAGTGCGTTCATCCCTCTACTGCCAACTTGTGCCCAGCGCCAACTCAGTGTGTTCACCCCTCTACTGCCAACTTGTGCCCAGCGCCAACTCAGTGCATTCACCCCTCTACCGCCAACGTCTGCCCAGCACCAACTCAGTGCGTTCACCCCTCCACTGCCAACGTCTGCCCAGCACCAACTCAGTGCGTTCACCCCTCCACTGCCAACTTGTGCCCAGCACCAACTCGGTGCGTTCACCCCTCCACTGCCAACTTGTGCCCAGCACCAACTCAGTGCGTTCACCCCTCCACTGCCAACTTGTGCCCAGCGCCAGATCAGTGCGTTCACCCCTATACTGCCAATGTCTGCCCAGCGCCAACTCAGTGCGTTTACCCCTATACTGCCAACTTGTGCCCAGCGCCAACTCAGTGCGTTCACCCGTCTACCGCCAACGTCTGCCCAGCACCAACTCAGTGCGTTTTGGGGTCCCCGGGATATTATCGGGGGGATCCAGTGATGGAGGATCTGGTGCTTTCTCTGAGGGGTCGTGTCCTGATATTTTGGGGTCCCCGGGATATCGGGGGGATCCAGTGATGGAGGATCTGGTGCTTTCCCTCAGGGGTCGTGTCCTGATATTTTGGGGTCCCCGGGATATTATGGGGGGGATCCAGTGATGGAGGATCTGGTGCTTTCTCTGAGGGGTCGTGTCCTGATATTTTGGGGTCCCCGGGATATTATCGGGGGGGATCCAGTGATGGAGGATCTGGTGCTTTCTCTGAGGGGTCGTGTCCTGATATTTTGGGGTCCCCGGGATATTATCGGGGGGATCCAGTGATGGAGGATCTGGTGCTTTCTCTGAGGGGTCGTGTCCTGATATTTTGGGGTCCCCGGGATATCGGGGGGATCCAGTGATGGAGGATCTGGTGCTTTCCCTCAGGGGTCGTGTCCTGATATTTTGGGGTCCCCGGGATATTATGGGGGGGATCCAGTGATGGAGGATCTGGTGCTTTCTCTGAGGGGTCGTGTCCTGATATTTTGGGGTCCCCGGGATATTATCGGGGGGATCCAGTGATGGAGGATCTGGTGCTTTCTCTGGGGGGTCGTGTCCTGATATTTTGGGGTCCCCGGGATATTGGGGGGATCCAGTGATGGAGGATCTGGTGCTTTCTCTGAGGGGTCGTGTCCTGATATTTTGGGGTCCCTGGGATATTATCGGGGGGATCCAGTGATGGAGGATCTGGTGCTTTCTCTGAGGGGTCGTGTCCTGATATTTTGGGGTCCCCGGGATATTATCGGGGGGATCCAGTGATGGAGGATCTGGTGCTTTCTCTGAGGGGTCGTGTCCTGATATTTTGGGGTCCCCGGGATATCGGGGGGATCCAGTGATGGAGGATCTGGGGCTTTCTCTGAGGGGTCGTGTCCTGATATTTTGGGGTCCCCGGGATATCGGGGGAATCCAGTGATGGAAGATCTGGTGCTTTCTCTGAGGGGGTCGTGTCCTGATATTTTGGGGTCCCCGGGATATTATCGGGGGGATCCAGTGATGGAGGATCTGGTGCTTTCTCTGAGGGGTCGTGTCCTGATATTTTGGGGTCCCCGGGATATTATCGGGGGGGATCCAGTGATGGAGGATCTGGTGCTTTCTCTGAGGGGTCGTGTCCTGATATTTTTGGGTCCCCGGGATATTATCGGGGGGATCCAGTGATGGAGGATCTGGTGCTTTCTCTGAGGGGTCGCGTCCTGATATTTGGGGTCCCCGGGATATTATCGGGGGGATCCAGTGATGGAGGATCTGGTGCTTTCTCTGAGGGGTCGTGTCCTGATATTTTGGGGTCCCCGGGATATTATCGGGGGGATCCAGTGATGGAGGATCTGGTGCTTTCTCTGAGGGGTCGTGTCCTGATATTTGGGGTCCCCGGGATATTATCGGGGGGATCTAGTGATGGAGGATCTGGTGCTTTCTCTGAAGGGTCGTGTCCTGATATTTCGGGGTCCCCGGGATATTATCGGGGGGATCCAGTGATGGAGGATCTGGTGCTTTCTCTGAGGGGTCGTGTCCTGATATTTTGGGGTCCCCAGGATATTATCGGGGGGATCCAGTGATGGAGGATCTGGTGCTTTCTCTGAGGGGTCGTGTCCTGATATTTTGGGGTCTCCGGGATATCGGGGGGATCCAGTGATGGAGGATCTGGTGCTTTCTCTGAGGGGTCGTGTCCTGATATTTTGGGGTCCCCGGGATATTATCGGGGGGATCCAGTGATGGAGGATCTGGTGCTTTCTCTGAGGGGTCGTGTCCTGATATTTTGGGGTCCCCGGGATATTATCGGGGGGGATCCAGTGATGGAGGATCTGGTGCTTTCTCTGAGGGGTCGTGTCCTGATATTTTGGGGTCCCCGGGATATTATCGGGGGGATCCAGTGATGGAGGATCTGGTACTTTCTCTGGGGGGTCGTGTCCTGATATTTTGGGGTCCCCGGGATATCGGGGGGATCCAGTGATGGAGGATCTGGTGCTTTCTCTGAGGGGTCGTGTCCTGATATTTGGGGTCCTCGGGATATCGGGGGGATCCAGTGATGGAGGATCTGGTGCTTTCTCTGAGGGGTCGTGTCCTGATATTTTGGGGTCCCCGGGATATTATCGGGGGGATCCAGTGATGGAGGATCTGGTGCTTTCTCTGAGGGGTCGTGTCCTGATATTTTGGGGTCCCCGGGATATTATCGGGGGGATCCAGTGATGGAGGATCTGGTGCTTTCTCTGAGGGGTCGTGTCCTGATATTTTGGGGTCCCCGGGATATCGGGGGGATCCAGTGATGGAGGATCTGGTGCTTTCTCTGAGGGGTCGTGTCCTGATATTTTGGGGTCCCCGGGATATTATCGGGGGGATCCAGTGATGGAGGATCTGGTGCTTTCTCTGAGGGGTCGTGTCCTGATATTTTGGGGTCCCCGGGATATTATCGGGGGGATCCAGTGAAGGAGGATCTGGTGCTTTCTCTGGGGGGTCGTGTCCTGATATTTTGGGGTCCCCAGGATATTATCGGGGGGATCCAGTGATGGAGGATCTGGTACTTTCTCTGGGGGGTCGTGTCGTGATATTTTGGGGTCCCTGGGATATCGGGGGGATCCAGTGATGGAGGATCTGGTGCTTTCTCTGAGGGGTCGCGTCCTGATATTTTGGGGTCCCCGGGATATCGGGGGGATCCAGTGATGGAGGATCTAGGAATTTCTCTGAGGGGTCGTGTCCTGATATTTTGGGGTCCCCGTAATATCGGGGGGATCTAGTGATGGAGGATCTGGTGCTTTCTCTGAAGGGTCGTGTCCTGATATTTTGGGGTCCCCGGGATATTATTGGGGGGATCCAGTGATGGAGGATCTGGTGCTTTCTCTGAGGGGTCGTGTCCTGATATTTTGGGGTCCCTGGGATATTATCGGGGGGATCCAGTGATGGAGGATCTGGTGATTTCTCTGAGGGGTCGTGTCCTGATATTTTGGGGTCCCCGGGATATTATCGGGGGGATCCAGTGATGGAGGATCTGGGGCTTTCTCTGAGGGGTCGTGTCCTGATATTTTGGGGTCCCCGGGATATTATCGGGGGGATCCAGTGATGGAGGATCTGGTGCTTTCTCTGAAGGGTCGTGTCCTGATATTTTGGGGTCCCCGGGATATTATCGGGGGGATCCAGTGATGGAGGA
Organism: Rana temporaria; assembly: GCF_905171775.1. Classification (NCBI taxonomy): domain Eukaryota; kingdom Metazoa; phylum Chordata; class Amphibia; order Anura; family Ranidae; genus Rana; species Rana temporaria. Next base: position 10,275 of record NW_024404765.1, read on the forward strand.
TCTGGTGCTTTCTCTGAGGGGTCGTGTCCTGATATTTTGGGGTCCCCGGGATATTATGGGGGGGATCCAGTGATGGAGGATCTGGGGCTTTCTCTGAGGGGTCGTGTCCTGATATTTTGGGGTCCCCGGGATATTATCGGGGGGATCCAGTGATGGAGGATCTGGTGCTTTCTCTGAGGGGTCGTGTCCTGATATTTTGGGGTCCCCGGGATATTATCGGGGGGATCCAGTGATGGAGGATCTGGTGCTTTCTCTGTGGGGTCGTGTCCTGATATTTTGGGGTCCCCGGGATATTATCGGGGGGATCCAGTGATGGAGGATCTGGTGCTTTCTCTGAGGGGTCGTGTCCTGATATTTTGGGGTCCCCGGGATATCGGGGGGATCCAGTGATGGAGGATCTGGTGCTTTCTCTGTGGGGTCGTGTCCTGATATTTTGGGGTTCCCGGGATATCGGGGGGATCCAGTGATGGAGGATCTGGTGCTTTCTCTGAGGGGTCGTGTCCTGATATTTGGGGTCCCCGGGATATTATCGGGGGGATCCAGTGATGGAGGATCTGGTGCTTTCTCTGAGGGGTCGTGTCCTGATATTTTGGGGTCCCCGGGATATTATCGGGGGGATCCAGTGATGGAGGATCTGGTGCTTTCTCTGAGGGGTCGTGTCCTGATATTTTGGGGTCCCCATGATATTATCGGGGGGATCCAGTGATGGAGGATCTGGTGCTTTCTCTGAGGGGTCGTGTCCTGATATTTTGGGGTCCCCGGGATATCGGGGGGATCCAGTGATGGAGGATCTGGTGCTTTCTCTGAGGGGTCGTGTACTGATATTTGGGGTCCCCGGGATATTATCGGGGGGATCCAGTGATGGAGGATCTGGTGCTTTCTCTGTGGGGTCGTGTCCTGATATTTGGGGTCCCCGGGATATTATCGGGGGGGATCCAGTGATGGAGGATCTGGTGCTTTCTCTGAGGGGTCGTGTCCTGATATTTTGGGGTCCCCGGGATATCGGGGGGATCCAGTGATGGAGGATCTGGTGCTTTCTCTGTGGGGTCGTGTCCTGATATTTTGGGGTTCCCGGGATATCGGGGGGATCCAGTGATGGAGGATCTGGTGCTTTCTCTGAGGGGTCGTGTCCTGATATTTGGGGTCCCCGGGATATTATCGGGGGGATCCAGTGATGGAGGATCTGGTGCTTTCTCTGAGGGGTCGTGTCCTGATATTTTGGGGTCCCCGGGATATTATCGGGGGGATCCAGTGATGGAGGATCTGGTGCTTTCTCTGAGGGGTCGTGTCCTGATATTTTGGGGTCCCCGGGATATTATCGGGGGGATCCAGTGATGGAGGATCTGGTGCTTTCTCTGAGGGGTCATGTCCTGATATTTTGGGGTCCCCGGGATATTATCGGGGGGATCCAGTGATGGAGGATCTGGTGCTTTCTCTGAGGGGTCGTGTCCTGATATTTTGGGGTCCCCGGGATATTATCGGGGGGATCCAGTGATGGAGGATCTGGGGCTTTCTCTGAGGGGTCGTGTCCTGATATTTTGGGGTCCCCGGGATATTATCGGGGGGATCCAGTGATGGAGGATCTGGTGCTTTCTCTGAGGGGTCGTGTCCTGATATTTGTGGTCCCCGGGATATCGGGGGGATCCAGTGATGGAGGATCTGGTGCTTTCTCTGAGGGGTCGTGTCCTGATATTTTGGGGTCCCCGGGATATCGGGGGGATCCAGTGATGGTGGATCTGGTGCTTTCTCTGAGGGGTCGTGTCCTGATATTTGGGGTCCCCGGGATATTATCGGGGGGATCCAGTGATGGAGGATCTGGTGCTTTCTCTGTGGGGTCGTGTCCTGATATTTTGGGGTCCCCGGGATATTATCGGGGGGATCCAGTGATGGAGGATCTGGTGCTTTCTCTGAGGGGTCGTGTCCTGATATTTTGGGGTCCCCGGGATATCGGGGGGATCCAGTGATGGAGGATCTGGTGCTTTCTCTGAGGGGTCGTGTCCTGATATTTTGGGGTCCCCGTGATATCGGGGGGATCCAGTGATGGAGGATCTGGTGCTTTCTCTGAGGGGTCGTGTCCTGATATTTTGGGGTCCCCGGGATATTATCGGGGGGATCCAGTGATGGAGGATCTGGTGCTTTCTCTGAGGGGTCGTGTCCTGATATTTTGGGGTCCCCAGGATATTATCGGGGGGATCCAGTGATGGAGGATCTGGTGCTTTCTCTGAGGGGTTGTGTCTTGATATTTTGGGGTCCCCGGGATATCGGGGGGATCCAGTGATGGAGGATCTGGTGCTTTCTCTGAGGGGTCGTGTCCTGATATTTTGGGGTCCCCGGGATATTATCGGGGGGATCCAGTGATGGAGGATCTGGTGCTTTCTCTGAGGGGTCGTGTCCTGATATTTTGGGGTCCCCATGATATTATCGGGGGGATCCAGTGATGGAGGATCTGGTGCTTTCTCTGAGGGGTCGTGTCCTGATATTTTGGGGTCCCCGGGATATCGGGGGGATCCAGTGATGGAGGATCTGGTGCTTTCTCTGAGGGGTCGTGTACTGATATTTGGGGTCCCCGGGATATTATCGGGGGGATCCAGTGATGGAGGATCTGGTGCTTTCTCTGTGGGGTCGTGTCCTGATATTTGGGGTCCCCGGGATATTATCGGGGGGGATCCAGTGATGGAGGATCTGGTGCTTTCTCTGAGGGGTCGTGTCCTGATATTTTGGGGTCCCCATGATATTATCGGGGGGATCCAGTGATGGAGGATCTGGTGCTTTCTCTGAGGGGTCGTGTCCTGATATTTTGGGGTCCCCGGGATATCGGGGGGATCCAGTGATGGAGGATCTGGTGCTTTCTCTGAGGGGTCGTGTACTGATATTTGGGGTCCCCGGGATATTATCGGGGGGATCCAGTGATGGAGGATCTGGTGCTTTCTCTGTGGGGTCGTGTCCTGATATTTGGGGTCCCCGGGATATTATCGGGGGGATCCAGTGATGGAGGATCTGGTGCTTTCTCTGAGGGGTCGTGTCCTGATATTTGGGGTCCCCGGGATATTATCGGGGGGGATCCAGTGATGGAGGATCTGGTGCTTTCTCTGAGGGGTCGTGTCCTGATATTTGGGGTCCCCGGGATATTATCGGGGGGATCCAGTGATGGAGGATCTGGTACGGAGACATTTCTCTATATTTAGATTTCCACTCTAATAATGAACATTGTGTCTTGCTGTCACCAGGAGCCCCCCCCCCACCCCCACTTTCCGTTTCCGTAGAAACCACTGATTACATATCTGGAGTCAGGCAGTGATTGGGCACTGAGGAGCCCTCCGCAGAATGGATCCCATGGGACCCCGTCTGTCCTTCTTCCTTCCTACTGGATGGCAGACAGTCCAGGAGGTGACACCGCGACCCGTCACCTGGCTCTGCGGGGGTTAAATGAGTCCAAACAGGATGTGTGGCTGACTCCGCCCCTCCTGCATCCTGTTTATTCTGCTATATCCCATCCCTGACACCTCCTTGTCACCCCGGGGTCACCGGGACCCGTTCCAGACACCTTCTCCATCCCTGACAGTCCCCGAAGGACACAAGTGTGTGATATCAGTCCCTCATCAATTCTACACTATATTCCCAAAAGTATTGGGACGCCTGTATTATATACACTATATTCCCAAAAGTATTGGGACGCCTGTATTATATACACTATATTCCCAAAAGTATTGGGACGCCTGTATTATATACACTATATTCCCAAAAGTATTCGCTTCTCTGCCTTTTGGCGAAGATCAAGTGTAGTATCTGTTCTTATCAGTTGCCAGTAGGTGGCGCTAAGCTGACTGTCCCCGGTACCCTGTGGCAGGGGGAAAGGGATGGCAGTCGGCGGACGCTAAGCCTGTTGGTGTGGAGGTGGAAGCCTTCTGATCGGGACAGAGAGGCATGAGGTCGAAGCCAAGAGGCCGGGTCCCTGGCCGTTGGCCTGGATTTGGTGGTATCTGCCCCAGTCAGTTGTTCTGGAGGGAACCCTTGCTTCTCCTTTATCCGGGATGGAGCGGGTAGTACTTCCAGAATGTGATTAGGTGGGAGAGATAGGGGTTGTGGGTGGAGTCTGCGTCAGTAGGCTCTCCCCGACCTCTTCTCCTACCTTCCTGGCTGGGAAGGGTGCTGCCGGTCCAGACCGGGGGCTAGGGACCGTTGAAAAGCCCGTGGAGATTGTGCCCCTGGAGTGGCAGTCCAGGGGTGCCATACATTGCACGAGTGTTTGAGGGGCACTCATCGTGTGGCACCTTCAGGTCACTGATCTCCACAACACACTTTTCACACCTGCCGCTTGGGCCGGGCCTTTTGGCTAGGACCAGTGGAATTTTTATCCTGGCCGGAGGGCTGGCCAATGTATTTCACATTGGTCACTTTCCTCACCTTCCCATCTTCCTTTTCCCCATTTTCCTTTTTTATTTTACCCCGTGTTTGTCTTGTTTTGTCACTTTTTTTTGTTTGGTGCTTGCACTTTATGTGTGGCGAGTAGGGTGCTGGTCCTTGGGCCGGCCTCTGAAAGTCTTGGGAGTTGGTAGACTCGGCCTTCTGGCTTAGTTCACCGGCTCTCATGGGGTCTCCCTTCGGGGGAGCCTCACCGAGGAGGGTTCTGTTTCGGCAGTCCCTCCGAGGATGTTGGGTCCTTGTGGCTTCGGCTGTATGGGCCACTGTAACTCTTTTCCCTGTCAGGAGCCTAACGCCCCGGGGGATCAGAGACGGGTCCTCTTCGGAGGACCACTGACGTATGCACCCGTCGCCAGGCCCGGACTGGCCATAGGGCATACCGGGCATATGCCCGGTGGGCCGCGGCGGCCCGCGGGCCGGTAGCGGCCCGCGAATGGCCCTTGGCGGCCCGCGGGCCGATCGCGGCCCGCGAACGGCCCTCGGCGGCCAGCATGTCACTTCTACCCAGAGGTGTACCAAGGCCCTTGGGCTGGGTTGCAAGAATGCATTTGCCCCCTGGGCTGCTCTAATGTCCTGCAAAAAGGCCACTGAGCTGGCCGAGTGCGCCACCTGCCACAAGTTGTGGATTGTCCACTGGCCACGTCACCTGCCATGTCACCTGGCCACGTCACCTGCCACAAGTTGTGGATTGTCCACTTGCCATGTCACCTGGCCACGTCACCTGCCACGTCACCTGGCCACATCACCTGCCACAAGTTGTGGATTGTCCACTGGCCACATCACCTGCCACGTCAACTGGCCACGTCACCTGCCACAAGTTGTGGAATGTCCACTAGCCACGTGACCTGACCACGACACCTGCCACAAGTTGTGGATTGTCCATTTGCCATGTCACCTGCCACAAGTGGATTATGCACTTGCCAAATCACCTGGCCACGTCACCTGCCACAAGTTGTGGATTGTCCACTTGCCATGTCACCTGGCCACGTCGCCTGCCACGTCACCTGGCCACATCACCTGCCACGTCACCTGGCCACAAGTTGTGGATTATCCACTGGCCACATCACCTGCCACGTCAACTGGCCACGTCAATTGCCACAAGTTGTGGATTGTCCACTGGCCACGTGACCTGGCCACGTCACCTGCCACATCACCTGGCCACGTCACCTGCCACAAGTTGTGGGTTGTCCACTGGTCACGTCACCTGGCCACGTCACCTGCCACAAGTTGTGGATTGTCCACTTGCCATGTCACCTGCCACGTCACCTGGCCACGTCACCTGCCACATCACCTGGCCACGTCACCTGCCACAAGTTGTGGAATGTCCACTGGCCACGTCACCTGCCACATCAACTGGCCACGTCACCTGCCACAAGTTGTGGATTGTCCACTTGAAACGTCACCTGCCTCAAGTTGTGTATTGTTCACTTGCCACGTCATCTGCCATGTCACCTGGCCACGCCACCTGCCACAAGTTGTGGATTGTCCACTGGCCACGTCACCTGGCCACGTCACCTGCCACAAGTTGTGGAATGTCCACTTGCCATGTCACCTGGCCACGTCACCTTCCACGTCACCTGGCCACGTCACCTGCCACAAGTTGTGGATTGTCCACTTGTCACATCACCTGCCACAAGTGGATTATGCACTTGCCAAATCACATGGCCACGTCACCTGCCACAAGTTGTGGATTGTCCACTGGCCACGTCACCTGGCCACGTCACCTGCCATGTCACCTGGCCACGTTACCTGCCACAAGTTGTGGATTGTCCACTTGCCATGTCACCTGGCCACGTCACCTGCCACGTCACCTGGCCACATCACCTGCCACGTCACCTGCCACAAGTTGTGGATTATCCACTGGCCACGTCACCTGCCACGTCAACTGGCCACGTCAATTGCCACAAGTTGTGGATTGTCCACTGGCCACGTGACCTGGCCACGTCACCTGCCACATCACCTGGCCACGTCACCTACCACAAGTTGTGGATTTTCCACTTGCCACGTCACCTGCTTCAAGTTGTGTATTGTCCACTTGCCATGTCATCTGCCATGTCACCTGGCCACGCCACCTGCCAAAAGTTGTGGGTTGTCCACTGGCCACGTCACCTGGCCACATCACCTGCCACAAGTTGTGGATTGTCCACTTGCCATGTCACCTGGCCACGTCACCTGCCACGTCACCTGGCCACGTCACCTGCCACATCACCTGGCCACGTCACCTGCCACAAGTTGTGGAATGTCCACTGGCCACATCACCTGCCACGTCAACTGGCCACGTCACCTGCCACAAGTTGTGTATTGTCCACTTGCCACGTCATCTGCCACGTCAACTGGCCATGTCACCTGCCACAAGTTGTGGATTGTCCACTTGCCACGTCACCTGCCACAAGTGGATTATCCACTTGCCAAATCACCTGGCCACGTCACCTGCCACAAGTTGTGGATTGTCCACTGGCCACATCCCCCTCTCTGCATATTAAGTGTTATATTACAGCAGCCTGTGACAGTTTCTTGCCCTCCTAGATGTTATGATGTGGGTTCACACTGGCAAGCTGCAGTTTAGCTGCAGTTCTGGCATGTTACCCTCCAGTCCCATAGACTTCTATTAGGTTGTACATTTTTGCTGCATGTCCTGAAAGTGCACAAAAAGTCCTGCATGCCGCATCTGTGGTGCAATTCCAAAAAATGCAGCAAAAACGCACAATTTCTAATTAGAAGTCTGAGGGACTGGGGCTTTGGAAAACCGCCACAGTGGCGGCCTGTCCATTAAGGGCACACGGGCACTGCCCCCTCCATTATGCCACCCCCATATGTAAAATGGATAGATTCATGCCTGACCGGCCACTAAGATGGGGTAAGTGTCGGTCAGACAGCGAGTGGGTGGAGGGTGTGTCACAGTGGCTGCATTTGATGGGACAAAGTGGCTGCATTTGATGGGGCACAGTGGCTGCATTTGATGGGACAAAGTGGCTGCATTTGATGGGGCACAGTGGCTGCATTTGATGGGACAAAGTGGCTGCATTTGATGGGGCACAGTGGCTGCATTTGATGGGACACAGTGGCTGCATTTGATGGGGCACAGTGGCTGCATTTGATGGGGCACAGTGGCTGCATTTGATGGGGCACAGTGGCTGCATTTGATGGGGCACAGTGGCTGCATTTGATGGGGCACAGTGGCTGCATTTGATGGGACAAAGTGACTGCATTTGATGGGGCACAGTGGCTGCATTTGATGGGACAAAGTGGCTACATTTGATGGGGCACAGTGGCTGCATTTGATGGGGCACAGTGGCTGCATTTGATGGGGCACAGTGGCTGCATTTGATGGGACAAAGTGGCTGCATTTGATGGGGCACAGTGGCTGCATTTGATGGGACAAAGTGGCTGCATTTGATGGGGCACAGTGGCTGCATTTGATGGGGCACAGTGGCTGCATTTGATGTGACACAATGGCTGCATTTGATGTAGCACAGTGGCTGCATTTGATGGGGCACAGTGGCTGCATTTAATGGGGCACAGTGGCTGCATTTGATGTTTTTGTTCAGTTTGATTGCTTCCCCCCAAAAAAATGTTGAGCACCAGTGTGAGCCAAAAGGCTTGCACTCACAGATACTCCACTGAAAAGTTATCAATTCTCAGGTCACTTTTCAGAGGCATTTGACAGACAGTAAGGAGGTGATGCCTAATTTCCTCCCTGCCTGTTTTAACCTCAGCCAGTCCCTCCAGATATTTCACTTTGTACTCCACCTTATTTTCATTACTCTTTATAGGTATTAGATGTTCTCTCACCTTATTCTTTGCACATCTAATACATAATGAGAATTCTGGAAATAAGGTGAAGTTCAAAGTGAATTTCTAAACCTAGGTTGAGAACCCCTTTCAGAAGATTTGAGGATATTATTAAACTCAGAGACTGGTGGACTTAGGCCATCATAAATAGATTGAAATTCTGCCAGTTCAGCAGAAATTTCTACCTATCAATGTGCAGACTGGTTATACAGACTCCGATCTATCAACTGACTTCAGTACAACAATGGGAAATGTCCAACGATTTCTCTCTGTTCCAGCAATGTGGAGTGATTTCTCTCTCTGTGCCACAAATGTGGAGCAGTCTCTCTCTCTGTGCGGGCATTCCATCATTAACCCCCGCCGCGTATACCCCCCCCCCCCCCGGGCTGCTCAGTCTAAAATGCCCGGGCCTATTTTTTGTCCCAGTCCGGGCCTGCCCGTCGCAGTTTTTTGTGATGTCACTCTTTATGTGTGCACATTTTTCCCTGCACCGGGTGGAGTTTTTGGGTTGTGTTTTGCACGCCACAGGCTTTTCAACAGAAAAAAAAAATCATTCACCCCCTAGGAGGAGCCACAAGGTAACACGCCGCCCAAACATCCAGCAGCTCCTCCGGGGGTAATGCTACATTTGTAGTGCACTTTATTTGTAGTGCACTTTATTTGTAGTGCACTTTATTTGTTGTGCACTTTATTTGTTGTGCACTTTATTTGTAGTGCACTTTATTTGCAGTGCACAGTGTATGGTCAGACACTTCATAATATGAGATTGTGTAAATAAGCGCAGTGGATTGATAATCATTCTGGTCACCATCAGTGTTACCACAGCGTGAGGCGGCTGGATAAGGTATATATTATATGCATAGCTGTAGACTGTCAGACAGCCGACGCGCGTTTCACACCGACGCTCTCATTGCCCCACTGATGAGGATTTGAATAAAACTGGCTGCTGACTTTCATTTTGGCCGCGCCGGACCGTCACCCGTAATCTGGCCACATCTCCGATGTCCTCGCCTAAGACGCAGCCATAGACTTTCTAACATTCTCTGAAGATCGGAGTGCTGAGATCGAAGACAGACGCCTTGAGAATTGTTAAATTAAGATTTATTATTACTTTATCTCCATATATACTTTATATACACGGATAAGGCAAAAGCCTTTCTTTATGTTTTGCACAGAAGATCTGGAGACATTCACAGAACCCTCCACACTTCCCACCTTCTGGTGCCCCTGTCCTGCCCACCAATGTGTACAAAAGAAGGAAGACCTCAAATCATAGGACCAAGTTGTGTCTTATCACCAAATTAGGATTACGTTTCACCTCTCCTGGAACTAACCCCCCCCCCCCAACATTCAACTGTCACATTTATGAGCCTTAACTGCCTATGGAATAATGCATGTAACAGTTGGCAAGGGTTGGCCAAAAAACAGGCCTGGGTTCATTTGAAGCTGGAAAGATCTTGAGGCACTGTATACAGACCGGCCTAAGATTCCGGAACTTTCATAACCAGTAAATGATAGGCAGGGCAGTGTCACATTTACTGCCCATTTACCTTAATAAAACCCTTCCGACTTCCTGAAAGAGCCGAGATTCCCCAACTGCCAAAGTACTGAGATTTCCCAACTTCCCAAGATAGCCGAGATCCCTAAACGTCCCCTAATAACTAAGATCCCCCCAATTCCTGAGTGAAATGAGATCACCCAACATTGTGAGAGAAGCGACATGCCCCGGCTTCCCCAGGAAACTGAGACACCCCAACTTCCTAGGAGTATTGGGATCCCCAACTTCCCAAGAGAACTTTGATCCCCCAGATTCTCAAGAGTACTGTAATCCACCACTTCCCAACAGATCTGAGATACCAAAACTTCCCAAGAAAATCGTGATCTCCAACTTTCCAAAAGTACGGAGGTCCCCCAACTTCCCTAGAGAACTGAAATTACCCAACTCTCTCTAGTGAGTCAAGAGACCCTAAGATCCCCTAACTTCCCAGAGGAACTGATTCCCTAACTTCCCAGAGGAACTGATCCCCAGAGAAACTGATCCCCTAACTTCCCAGAGGAACTGATCCCCTAACTTCCCAGAGGAACTGATCCCCTAACTTCCCAGAGGAACTGATCCCCTAACTTCCCAGAGGAACTGATCCCCCAACTTCCCAGAGGAACTGATCCCCCAACTTCCCAGAGGAACTGATCCCCTAACTTCCCAGAGGAACTGATCCCCTAACTTCCCAGAGGAACTGATCCCCCAACTTCCCAGAGGAACTGATCCCCTAACTTCCCAGAGGAACTGATCCCCTAACTTCCCAGAGGAACTGATCCCCCAACTTCCCAGAGGAACTGATCCCCAGAGAAACTGATCCCCTAACTTCCCAGAGGAACTGATCCCCTAACTGGAACTGAGATCCTCTTACTTCCCGAGAGAGCTAAGATCCCCCAGAGTACTGTAAAACTAAGATTCCCCAACTTACCAAGAGTGCTGAGATCCTCCAACTTAATGAGGGTAAAAAGATCCCCAACTTTCCAAGCAAACGGAGATACCCCAACTTTCTAAGAATACTGAGATCCCCCAATTTCCAGTGACTATGGAGATCCTCAACTTCCCAAGAGTAGTGAGAGACCCATCTTCCTAATGACCTCCAATTTCTCGCTGCTCCCCCAGAGAACCCGTCTTCTGAACCACATGAAATGTACAATATACTGCAAGATAAATGGATTTCTCAATGAATTCCCTTCATTTTGATTCCTCAGTTCCCTCATATTATTCACACCCAACATGTCCAATTCAACAAGATATCTTCTAAAGCTGAGTGTCCTCTTCTCCCGGAGACGGTCCATCTCCAACATGGTTTGACGTAATCCTCCTGCGCCTGCTGAAGAGACGTAATGTTCTGCGGCCAAACTGTGAGGCTCTTGAGAGACTGACATGGATGCAATGAGTATCATGTGTAATGGAGATTTCCGAGAAGAAGCCCGCAGCTCCTCGACATGGCGGAAGTGCATCTGCCCCTTCCAAGTCATGCAGAACACCCAGAATCTGATGGCGCTCAGTTGGATCCCACAAGCCCCGGACATCGAGGAGGGAGGACAGATGGCGTTTCCTGTAACATACAAGAGAAGGGTCATGGCTGGTGCAGGAAGAGTTAAAGCCGATGTTCTCCCAGCAGTAAGGAAATCGGGGTTGGTACAGCCAGAGACAGGAAATGGACACAAGTGGCAGATTAGGTGGTCCTGGGAAGACCTCGATGACCTCTAATATGAAGGAAGGAAGGAAGGAAAAGTACAAAGTACGATATGGAGGTCATCAGCACACAACAAGGGTGAGGAACTTCCATTCTAACCCTTCACTTCGTACACAATCACTACAAACAATAAAGGTTTGGAATAGTTTCATTTTCATCATATAATATCAGCAATCTGTCGCCTCTGAGGGATCATCCAATGGGACCAAAAAGAGGCCAGTCTATTGTCTATACGAAATTTGTCAGGAATTGGTTGGGGGGCCTTTTCCCAATAACATCATCTGGGGGCCTCCAGGATTTAACAAGCCTCATAGAAATGTATCTGATCAGCCTCCAAACTGAGTGGAAAATATCCAGTGGTCGCTGGTGCTCAATTTTCTTGGGGGTGGGGGGAGACTCGATCAATCGCTGCTTCCCCCCTCTCACTAGATCGCTCGCCTACCAGCCCCGCATTTACCCCATACAGGTCGCAGCTTCTCCCCCTGCATCTCCTCCTGAGTCCTGGCGGTCACTTCTCCTCCCTGCCAATCAGGAGTTAGGACTCGCAGCCATTTATATAATAGGATTCCAGGCCGATCAGGAGTTAGGACTCCCGGCCATTTATGTAATAGGACTTCCAGCCGATCAGGTCTCAGGACACGCTTCCTGATTTGACCGGGAGGACAAACAGGAAGACAATAGCGAATATTAATTCGCTATTGTCACACAACTGGGTGGGAAGCCAATTAGAGCCTCAGGCTCCCCATTGAAAACAATGCGTCCGGATTCCCGCATTTAGATTAGGGGGGCGGTTGCTACTGAAAATATCAGATTCCTTCATCTACATGACAGCTGAGATGGAAGAATCTCCCTCTGTGGATACTTCACACTGGTAACCAAGCCAATGGTTAAAATATCTGGAGAGTGCTTGCATCTGATTGGACTCGGCACTGTCCACTCTCCCCGATCTATGACCTCCCTAATCTATGACCTCCCGATCTATGACCTCCCTGATCTATGACCTCCCTGATCTATGACCTCCCCGATCTATGACCTCCCTGATCTATAAACTCCCTGATCTATGACCTCCCCGATCTATGACCTCCCTGATCTATAAACTCCCTGATCTATGACCTCCCCGATCTATAAACTCCAGGATCTATGACCTCCCTGATCTATGACCTCCCCGATCTATGACCTCCCTGATCTATAAACTCCCTGATCTATGACCTCCCCGATCTATAAACTCCAGGATCTATGACCTCCCTGATCTATGACCTCCCCGATCTATGACCTCCCTGATCTATAAACTCCCTGATCTATGACCTCCCCGATCTATAAACTCCAGGATCTATGACCTCCCTGATCTATGACCTCCCCGATCTATGACCTCCCTGATCTATAAACTCCCTGATCTATGACCTCCCCGATCTATGAACTCCCCGATCTATGATGTCCTGTATCTATGATTTTCCCTGGTCCATAATCTTCTCGATCGAATAACTCTCAAATGAACTCCCGGATCTATGATCTCTCCAATCTATCAGCTCCCTGAACTATGATCTTCCGAATCTTTTACCTTCTTTTATACTCAGTACACAGAATATTTCAGTTTCCGCACAGGAGAAGAAATTGCCTCCTGATTACATCTGTAATACTAACCTGAAATCTGGAAAGTCCGACACCAACATTCCCACCTCCATCTGGATGGACGCCGTGTCTTCCAGAACCAAAATCTCTGTGAGTCGGGGGATGACCTGGTCCAGCACAGCTTGTGGAGACTCCTGAGGAAAGGGAAGATGGGATGAGAGAGCGGTAAGATTATGGTGTGAGCAGCGACAATGACAGGATGAGAGATGGGGATGAAGTTATCAGTGTGTAGGGATGGAGGTCTCAGGGTGTAGGGATGGAGGTCTCAGGGTGTAGGGATGGAGGTCTCGGGTGTAGGGACGGAGATCTCTGTGTGTAGGGACGGAGATCTCGGTGTGTAGGGATGGAGGACTCGGTGTGTAGGGATGGAGGTCTCGGTGTGTAGGGATGGAGGTCTCGGGTGTAGGGACGGAGATCTCAGTGTGTAGGGACGGAGATCTCGGTGTGTAGGGACGGAGATCTCGGTGTGTAGGGACGGGGATCTCGGTGTGTAGGGACGGAGATCTCAATGTGTAGGGACGGCGGTCTCGGTGTGGAGGGACGGAGATCTCGGTGTGTAGGGACGGAGATCTCGGTGTGTAGGGACGGAGATCTCGGTGTGTAGGGACGGAGATCTCGGTGTGTAGGGATGGAGGTCTCGGGTGTAGGGACGGAGATCTCAGTGTGTAGGGACGGAGATCTCGGTGTGTAGGGACGGAGATCTCGGTGTGTAGGGACGGGGATCTCGGTGTGTAGGGACGGAGATCTCAATGTGTAGGGACGGCGGTCTCGGTGTGGAGGGACGGAGATCTCGGTGTGTAGGAAGGAGATCTCGGTGTGTAGGGACGGAGATCTCGGTGTGTAGGGACGGAGATCTCGGTGTGTAGGGACGGAGATCTCGGTGTGTAGGGACGGGGATCTGGTTGTGTGGGGACGGGGATCTGGTTGTGTAGGGACGGGGATCTGGTTGTGTAGGGACGGGGATCTGGTTGTGTAGGGACGGGGATCTCGGTGTGTAGGGACGGAGATCTCGGTGTGTAGGGACGGAGATCTCGGTGTGTAGGGACGGAGATCTCGGTGTGTAGGGACGGAGATCTCGGTGTGGAGGGACGGAGGTCTCGGTGTGTAGGGACCGAGATCTCGGTGTGTAGGGACCGAGATCTCGGTGTGTAGGGACGGAGGTCTCGGTGTGGAGGGACGGAGGTCTCGGTGTGTAGGGACGGAGATCTCGGTGTGTAGGGACGAGGATCTCGGTGTGTAGGGACGGGGATATCGGTGTGTAGGGACGGAGATCTCGGTGTGTAGGGACGGAGATCTCGGTGTGTAGGGACGGAGGTCTCGGTGTGTAGGGACGGAGATCTCGGTGTGTAGGGACGAGGATCTCGGTGTGTAGGGACGGAGATCTCGGTGTGTAGGGACGGCGGTCTCGGTGTGTAGGGACGGAGATCTCGGTGTGTAGGAAGGAGATCTCGGTGTGTAGGGACGGAGATCTCGGTGTGTAGGGACGGAGATCTCAGTGTGTAGGGATGGAGGTCTCGGGGTGTAGGGACGGAGATCTCGGTGTGTAGGGACGGGGATCTCGGTGTGTAGGGACGGAGATCTCAATGTGTAGGGACGGCGGTCTCGGTGTGGAGGGACGGAGATCTCGGTGTGTAGGAAGGAGATCTCGGTGTGTAGGGACGGAGATCTCGGTGTGTAGGGACGGAGATCTCGGTGTGTAGGGACGGAGATCTCGGTGTGTAGGGACGGGGATCTGGTTGTGTGGGGACGGGGATCTGGTTGTGTAGGGACGGGGATCTGGTTGTGTAGGGACGGGGATCTCGGTGTGTAGGGACGGAGATCTCGGTGTGTAGGGACGGAGATCTCGGTGTGTAGGGACGGAGATCTCGGTGTGTAGGGACGGAGGTCTCGGTGTGTAGGGACGGAGATCTCGGTGTGTAGGGACGAGGATCTCGGTGTGTAGGGACGGAGATCTCGGTGTGTAGGGACGGCGGTCTCGGTGTGTAGGGACGGAGATCTCGGTGTGTAGGAAGGAGATCTCGGTGTGTAGGGACGGAGATCTCGGTGTGTAGGGACGGAGATCTCAGTGTGTAGGGATGGAGGTCTCGGGGTGTAGGGACGGAGATCTCAGTGTGTAGGGACGGAGATCTCGGTGTGTAGGGACGGAGATCTCGGTGTGTAGGGACGGGGATCTCGGTGTGTAGGGACGGAGATCTCAATGTGTAGGGACGGCGGTCTCGGTGTGGAGGGACGGAGATCTCGGTGTGTAGGAAGGAGATCTCGGTGTGTAGGGACGGAGATCTCGGTGTGTAGGAAGGAGATCTCGGTGTGTAGGGACGGAGATCTCGGTGTGTAGGGACGGAGATCTCGGTGTGTAGGGACGGAGATCTCGGTGTGTAGGGACGGGGATCTGGTTGTGTGGGGACGGGGATCTGGTTGTGTAGGGACGGGGATCTGGTTGTGTAGGGACGGGGATCTCGGTGTGTAGGGACGGAGATCTCGGTGTGTAGGGACGGAGATCTCGGTGTGTAGGGACGGAGATCTCGGTGTGTAGGGACGGAGATCTCGGTGTGGAGGGACGGAGGTCTCGGTGTGTAGGGACCGAGATCTCGGTGTGTAGGGACGAGGATCTCGGTGTGTAGGGACGGGGATATCGGTGTGTAGGGACGGAGATCTCGGTGTGTAGGGACGGAGATCTCGGTGTGTAGGGACGGAGGTCTCGGTGTGTAGGGACGAGGATCTCGGTGTGTAGGGACGGGGATATCGGTGTGTAGGGACGGAGATCTCGGTGTGTAGGGACGGAGATCTCGGTGTGTAGGGACGGGGATCTCGGTGTGTAGGGACGGCGGTCTCGGTGTGTAGGGACGGAGATCTCGGTGTGTAGGGACGGAGATCTCGGTGTGTAGGGACGGAGATCTCGGTGTGTAGGGACGGAGATCTCGGTGTGTAGGGACGGAGATCTCGGTGTGTAGGGACGGAGATCTCGGTGTGTAGGGACGGAGATCTCGGTGTGTAGGGACAGAGATCTCGGTGTGTAGGGACGGCGGTCTCGGTGTGTAGGGATGGAGATCTCGGTGTGTAGGGACGGGGATCTCGGTGTGTAGGGACGGAGGTCTCGGTGTGGAGGGACGGAGATCTCGGTGTGTAGGGGCGGGGATCTCGGTGTGTAGGGACGGAGATCTCGGTGTGTAGGGACGGAGATCTCGGTGTGGAGGGACGGCGGTCTCGGTGTGGAGGGACGGAGGTCTCGGTGTGGAGGGACGGAGGTCTCGGTGTGGAGGGACGGAGGTCTCGGTGTGTAGGGGCGGGGATCTCGGTGTGTAGGGACGGAGATCTCGGTGTGTAGGGATGGGGATCTCGGTGTGTAGGGACGGAGATCTCGGTGTGTAGGGACGGAGATCTCAGTGTGTAGGGATGGGGATCTCGGTGTGTAGGGACGGAGATCTCGGTGTGTAGGGACGGAGATCTCAGTGTGTAGGGACGGAGATCTCGGTGTGTAGGGACGGCGGTCTCGGTGTGTAGGGACGGAGATCTCGGTGTGTAGGGACGGGGATCTCGGTGTGTAGGGACGGCGGTCTCGGTGTGTAGGGACGGAGATCTCGGTGTGTAGGGACGGAGATCTCGGTGTGTAGGGACGGAGATCTCGGTGTGTAGGGACGGGGATCTCGGTGTGTAGGGACGGAGATCTCGGTGTGTAGGGACGGAGATCTCGGTGTGTAGGGACGGAGATCTCGGTGTGTAGGGACGGAGATCTCGGTGTGTAGGGACGGGGATCTCGGTGTGTAGGGACGGAGATCTCGGTGTGTAGGGACGGAGATCTCGGTGTGGAGGGACGGCGGTCTCGGTGTGGAGGGACGGAGGTCTCGGTGTGGAGGGACGGAGGTCTCGGTGTGGAGGGACGGAGATCTCGGTGTGTAGGGAAGGGGATCTCGGTGTGTAGGGACGGCGGTCTCGGTGTGGAGGGACGGAGGTCTCGGTGTGGAGGGACGGAGGTCTCGGTGTGGAGGGATGGAATCATTGGTGTCTCACCAGCTTGTTAAAGATCTGTACAATGTGTCGGTTTTCCTCTCTCAGTTTGCTGGCGGCTCTCTTTCTGGTCCTGGAGGTGGTGCAGGACATCTTGCCCTGGATCAGAGGTCGCACATACTCCAGGAGGACGCGGCGGTGGAGCTCGGACACTGTGGCCTAGGGGGGGATTATAGGGGGACTTTATTTCTGTTCAGATTTCCCTCATACAAGACAGACAGATGAGAGTCTCCATACCTGGTAGGGCCCCAGGCTCAGCCTACGAAGAGTGACCACATATTCCGCTAGACCGGACACAATCCCATCACACACATCCGAGTTACTTAGCCAGCGGCGGCCCAGAAGCTTCCGGCAAAATGGCTGCCGGGGGAAAAAAAATAAAATCAGCAGGATTGATGAAAGATGGAGGACAGAGGATTGGGGGTCAGAGGATGGGGGTCAGAGGATGGAGTATGGGGGTCAGAGGATGGAGGATGGGGGGACAGAGGATGGGGGTCAGAGGATGGGGGGTCAGAGGATGGGGGTCAGAGGATGGAGTATGGGGGTCAGAGGATGGAGGATGGGGGGACAGAGGATGGGGGGTCAGAGGATGGAGAATGGGGGTCAAAGGTTGGAGAATGGGGGTTAGGAGATGGAGGATGAGGGGACAGAGGATGGGGGGTCAGAGGATGGAGTATGGGGGGTCAGAGGATGGAGTATGGGGGTCAGAGGATGGAGAATGGGGGTTAGGAGATGGAGGATGGGGGTCAGAGGATGGGGGGTCAGAGGATGGAGGATGGGGGTCAGAGGATGGGGGTTAGAAGATAATACCTTCAGATCATGAAGCACCAAGTCACAAATCCCTCGCGTTCCAAGGCTAACAATACGGTCCAGAGTGCCCTCAGATTGGTGCAGAAGCTCCGCCCCTTGTGTTTTATCCAGTTGGCCCATCCGAGTGGCAAATTCCCTGTTTGGGGGTGATAGAGGAGCGGGTGAATGGACCATCCCCTATGTGTGAATGTGATTGCTGTCACACTCATTATTTGTATCACATGTGCCAGGAACCGTCACCCTGCAGATTCTCTGGTCATGTGACTGAAGCTGGCCATACACATGAAGTCAGTCGGTTGGGATTATGGTGTGTTTGTTCTCTCACCGGAATGGCGGACAGCAGTTGACAATATTGGTGATGCGGCAGATAAAGTTGTCTGTGGTCCCCATCGGTCCATCTTGCTCGGAGTAGATTCTTTCCACCGTCTTATGGAAGCTGAACCCCAAGAGAAAAGTGAAATGGTAAAGAGAACAACCAGTACAGTCATATAAAGCAATACGAGGCAAACAGTGGGAATATGTAACGAGCAAAAATGGCCGCCATCCTCCTGACTATGGAGACAGGACCACCGAAAATAACCCCAATCAGCCAAATTTTTTTTTCAAAAAGGCCCAGTCGGACGCTAAGCCTGTTGGCGTGGAGGTGGAAGCCTTCTGATCGGGACGGAGAGGCATGAGGTCGAAGCCAAGAGGCCGGGTCCCTGGCCTTTGGCCTGGATTTGGTGGTATCTGCCCCAGTCAGTTGTTCTGGAGGGAACCCTTGCTTCTCCTCTTTTTACCGGGAGGAGCGGGTAGTACTTCCAGAATGTGATTAGGTGGGAGAGATGGGGGTTGTGGGTAGTGCCTGCTTAGGTGGGCACTCCCCGACCTCTTCTCCCACCTTCCTGGCTGGGAAGGGTGCTGCCGGTCCGGACCGGGGGCTAGGGACCGTTGAAAAGCCTGTGGAGATAGTGCCCCCTGGAGTGGCAGTCCAGGGGTGCCATACATTGCACTGAGTGTGTGAGGGGCACTCAACGTGTGGCACCTTTTTGGTCACTTATCTCCACAATACACCTTTTTGACACCTGCCGCTAGGGCCCGGCCTTTTGGCTAGGACCAGTGGAATTTTTGTTTCCTGGCCGGAGGGCCGGCCAATGTATTGCACATTGGTCACTTTCCTCACCTTCCCATCTTCCTTTTCCCCACTTTCTTTTATTATTTTTCCCCGTGTGTTGTTTTGTTTGTCACTTTTTTTGTTTGGTGCTTGGCACTTTATGTGTGGCGAGTAGGGTGCTGGTTCTCGGGCCGGTCTCTGAAAGTCTTGGGAGTTGGTGGACTCGGCCTTCTGGCTAAGTTCGCCGGCTCTCATGGGGTCTCCCTTCGGGGGAGCCTCACCGAGGAGGGTTCTGTTCCGACAGTCCCTCTGAGGATGTTGGGTCCTTGTGGCTTCGGCTGCTTGGACCAAGATGGGTCCATATGGCTTCGGCTGTATGGACCACAGTTTACTCTTTTCCCTGTCAGGAGCCTAACGCCCCGGGGGATCAGAGACGGGTCCTTTTCGGAGGACCACTGACGTATGCACCCGTCGCAGTTTTTTGTGTTTCACTCTTTATGTGTGTGCGCATTTTTTCCTGCACCGAGTGGAGTTTTTGGGTTGTGTTTTGCACGCCACAGGCTTTTCAATAGAAAAAAAAAAATCTGTGTCCCCTCTGGGGAGACTCACCCTCTCCGTGTCCCCTATGGGGAGATTCACCCTCTCTGTGTCCCCTCTGGGGAGATTCACCCTCTCCGTGTCTCTTCTGGGGAGATTCACCCTCTCCGTGTCTCCTCTGGGGAGACTCACCCTCTCCGTGTCCCCTCTGGGAGATTCACCCTCTCCGTGTCTCCTCTGGGGAGATTCACCCTCTCCGTGTCCCCTCTGGGGAGATTCACCCTCTCCGTGTCCCCTCTGGGGAGACTCACCCTCTCCGTGTCCCCTCTGGGGAGACTCACCCTCTCCGTGTCCCCTCTGGGGAGACTCACCCTCTCCGTGTCCCCTATGGGGAGATTCACCCTCTCCGTGTCTCCTCTGGGGAGATTCACCCTCTTCGCGTCTCCTCTGGGCAGACTCACCCTCTCCGTGACCCCTCTGGGGAGACTCACCCTCTCCGTGACCCCTCTGGGGAGACTCACCCTCTCCGTGTCCCCTATGGGGAGACTCACCCTCTCCGTGTCCCCTCTGGGGAGACTCACCCTCTCCGTGTCTCCTCTGGGGAGATTCACCCTCTCCGTGTCCCCTCTGGGGAGATTCACCCTCTCCGTGTCCCCTCTGGGGAGATTCACCCTCTCCGTGTCCCCTCTGGGGAGACTCACCCTCTCCGTGTCTCCTCTGGGGAGACTCACCCTCTCTGTGTCTTCTCTGGGGGAGACTCACCCTCTCCGTGTCCCCTCTGGGGAGATTCACCCTCTCCGTGTCTCCTCTAGGGAGATTCACTCTCTCTGTGTCTCCTCTGGGGAGATTCACCCTCTCCGTGTCCCCTCTGGGGAGATTTACCCGAACAGTTGACAGGGAAACTGCAATAAGGCCCCCGGCCTGAAAGGGGAATGTTTATTTTTGCTCATTGCCCCCCCCCATGTTCCTCATACCCCTCCCCAGCAGTCTCTGGGCCCCTCTTTGCCTCCCCATGTTCCTCACACCCCTCCCCAGCAGTCTCTGGGGCCCCTCTTTCCCTCCCCATGTTCCTCACACCCCTCCCCAGCAGTCTCTGGGGCCCCTCTTTGCCCCCCCATGTTCCTCACACCCCTCCCCAGCAGTCTCTGGGGCCCCTCTTTGCCCCCCCATGTTCCTCACACCCCTCCCCAGCAGTCTCTGGGCCCCTCTTTGCCCCCCCATGTTCCTCATACCCCTCCCAGCAGTGCCGGGGGCCCCTCATTAACTCCAAGGAAGAGATGACACATATGAGCCCCTCCACAGCCCGAGGTGGCAACATCCAGGGGAAATACCTGTGTAAGAATTCCAGAAAGCAGCTCAGGCAGGTGTGGGAAACCATCATCCCGAATCCTTCATTGATGAGCGCGCCCGTCCACGTGTGACTTCATGATCTGCGGGGAGACGTGGTCTGTGACACGAAGTGTACGGGGTCCTCAATGTGGGGGGAGGGGGAGGAGATGTGGTCTGTGACACAGGGAAGTGTACGGGGTCCTCAATGTGGGGGGAGGAGCGTGGTCTGTGACACGGAAGTGTACGGGCCCTCAATGTGGGGGGAGGAGACGTGGTCTGTAACACGGGAAGTGTACGGGGTCCTCATGTGGGGGGAGGAGACGTGGTCTGTAACACGGAAGTGTCGGGTCCTCAATGTGGGGGGGAGGAGACGTGGTCTGTGACACGGGAAGTGTACGGGGTCCTCAATGTGGGGGGAGGAACGTGGTCTGTAACACGGGAAGTGTACGGGGTCCTCAATGTGGGGGGAGGAGACGTGGTCTGTGACACGGGAAGTGTACGGGGTCCTCAATGTGGGGGGAGGAGACGTGGTCTGTGACACGGGAAGTGTACGGGGTCCTCAATGTGGGGGGAGGAGACGTGGTCTGTGACACGGGAAGTGTACGGGGTCCTCAATGTGGGGGGAGGAGACGTGGTCTGTTACACGGGAAGTGTACGGGGTCCTCAATGTGGGGGGAGGAGACGTGGTCTGTGACACGGGAAGTGTACGGGGTCCTCAATGTGGGGGGAGGAGACGTGGTCTGTGACACGGGAAGTGTACGGGGTCCTCAATGTGGGGGGAGGAGACGTGGTCTGTGACACGGGAAGTGTACGGGTCCTCAATGTGGGGGGAGGAGACGTGGTCTGTGACACGGGAAGTGTACGGGGTCCTC
>NW_024404766.1:0-28190 GCF_905171775.1 Rana temporaria
GAACTGGTCTGCAGCAGCCAATCACAGCCCAGATTTCACTGTGCTGATGTGAGAGTGAAAGGATCTGATTGGTTGCTGCTGGCTGCGGAGTGTGTTCATCTTGCATTCACGGATCCGTTCTGCCATGTCCGGCGCTGGCCGAGGTGCGGAATTGTGGCGTTGGGTGTGGCGATGAAGATCTCTCATTGAGTTCTTACAGCAGAACATTTGTTGGTGCGGTGAGCCCCTTCCGTCAGACACGAGGATCACAATTCATGCCAGGGGGGGGGGGGGATGGGTGAGGCTGCGCTACACCCACATTGTGGTTTACTTGGCACTCGTCTTGTATTCAGCAGGATGTGGTGGAGAAGATGATGGCTGCCGGGCCTCAAACTGACGTGAGATCTTCTCTGAGGTAGAAGTTTTCCTCCTGGTACAGAAACCAAGATTCTCACCTCGCCAGATGTTTATAGGACCGCCGCAGGGCGCCAATTCACTTCTCTTCCACATAGTAAAATGTTCAGAATTGTGGGTTATAAATATTCCCCCCAACCTCCGTACTCTATCTCCATAGCAGGCCGGGGAGGGGGACTCGCAGGAAGTCAGCTGTGCACTGCAAATAATCTTCCTCTCCCATCCTGAACTCCATCTCACACATATCCCTTCTCATAACCTCTGCTTTATGTGTAATTGCATGTACTTGTGCGGCACGATGCTGACCAGATGGCACAACCTGAGGCTGTGGAGATAACAGGTTCTCTTTATTTCAGATCTACGCCCTGAACAAGGTGATGACGGAGTTGGAGCAACAGCAGTTCGAAGCGTTCTGTAAACAGATGCAGGCGTCCGGGAAATAGAGAACACAGATGACGAGACGTGGTGCCCTTCAACCCCCGATCCTCCACCATGGATGACCAGACGTGGTGCCCTTCATCCCCCAGATCCTCTACCATGGATGACCAGACGTGGTGCCCTTCATCCCCCAGATCCTCTACCATGGATGACCAGACGTGGTGCCCTTCAACCCCCGATTCTCCACCATGGATGACCAGACGTGGTGCCCTTCAACCCCCAGATCCTCCACCATGGATGACCAGACGTGGTGCCCTTCAACCCCCAGATCCTCCACCATGGATGAGACGTGGTGCCCTTCAACCCCCAGATCCTCCACCATGGATGACCAGACGTGGTGCCCTTCAACCCCCGATCCTCCACCATGGATGAGACGTGGTGCCCTTCAACCGCCAGATCCTCCACCATGGATGACCAGACGTGGTGCCCTTCAACACCCAGATCCTCCACCATGGATGACCAGACGTGGTGCCCTTCATCCCCCAGATCCTCCACTATGGAGGACCAGACGTGGTGCCCTTCAACCCCCGATCCTCCACTATGGAGGACCAGACGTGGTGCCCTTCAACCCCCGATCCTCCACCATGAATGACCAGACGTGGTGCCCTTCAACCCCCGATCCTCCACTATGGATGACCAGACGTGGTGCCCTTCATCCCCCAGATCCTCCACTATGGAGGACCAGACGTGGTGCCCTTCATCCCCCAGATCCTCCACTATGGAGGACCAGACGTGGTGCCCTTCAACCCCCGATCCTCCACTATGGAGGACCAGACGTGGTGCCCTTCATCCCCCAGATCCTCCACTATGGAGGACCAGACGTGGTGCCCTTCAACCCCCGATCTTCCACTATGGAGGACCAGACGTGGTGTCCTTCAACCCCCGATCCTCCACTATGGAGGACCAGACGTGGTGCCCTTCAACCCCCGATCCTCCACCATGGATGACCAGACGTGGTGCCCTTCAACCCCCGATCCTCCACTATGGATGACCAGACGTGGTGCCCTTCATCCCCCAGATCCTCCACTATGGAGGACCAGACGTGGTGCCCTTCAACCCCCGATCCTCCACTATGGAGGACCAGACGTGGTGCCCTTCAACCCCCAGATCCTCCACTATGGAGGACCAGACGTGGTGCCCTTCATCCCCCAGATCCTCCACTATGGAGGACCAGACGTGGTGCCCTTCATCCCCCAGATCCTCCACTATGGAGGACCAGACGTGGTGCCCTTCAACCCCCGATCTTCCACTATGGAGGACCAGACGTGGTGCCCTTCAACCCCCGATCCTCCACCATGGATGACCAGACGTGGTGCCCTTCAACCCCCGATCCTCCACTATGGATGACCAGACGTGGTGCCCTTCATCCCCCAGATCCTCCACTATGGAGGACCAGACGTGGTGCCCTTCAACCCCCGATCCTCCACCATGGATGACTAGACGTGGTGCACTCCCATCCCAGCACCTCCAGCATGTATGACCAGGCAAGGTGCGCTCCTATCCCAACTCCACCATAGAAGATCAGATATGTAGTGCTCCCTTCCTAATTCCTACAACCCAAAAGATCAGACATGGTGGCTCCCATCCCAGCTCCTCCACCATGGATGACCAGACGTGGTGCACTCCCATCCCAGCTCCTCCACCATGGATGACCAGACATGAAGCGCATCACTCCCAGCCCCCCGTCCCCCCCCATCCCCGTGCTTTTAGTTGTTTTTATGTCGGTGGAGTATTGCTGATTTCTTTTTGTTGTACTTTTATTAAAAGCTTTTATACAACCCAACACTTTCTGGTGCTCTTACTCACTGTGCCAGGAACACTAATCCACCAACAATGAGACTGAACATTCCCCGGCAGGGAAACGGAAGAATTCTTCTTCTGGAGATTCCGAGCGAGTCCTGACCTGGAACCCGTCTGCCCCTCGGAGTGCCGGTTCTTCGCCGTCTCGGGGACACGACTCTAATAAACCTATATCCGTGTATTTATGATAATATTGTGTGCCGGGTGGTGCAATTACGGTGCAGATCATAATTTGGTAGAATCTCAGAACTCCTCGTTCTTCATGATTATATATCACAACATCCAGCGACAGTCCAATAAAAACCGGAACCCTTCATTATTATGTCCCGTCTGCAGCACCGCTCTCCCCTCTTCCTGATCTCACGGGAGACCCCGAGGGCAGTGCGACCCCATAGGATCCTGCTGCTCTCAGTCAAATACTGTGAGGAGGGAGTAGGGGGCATCGCTGAGCCAAACTGTGTGTGTCTATAGATGCACGCAGTCCAGCTTTGAAGGGCATCTGCAGAGGTGCCCCCTCAACACCCAGCTTGATGGGGGGGGGGAGCCCGCATGAAGGAGGGGTAGAGGTCACTGGTGGGGGGGGGCTAAAAAAGGGAAAAACTATGTGATGACAGGTCCACTTTAGGTACTTGTTATTGGCTGAATGGTTTTGGTTTGTATATGTTGCAGTTCTGGGTGGTAACACAGCCACCCTCCTGCAGGTTTCCTCATCACACTCCTGAACCTCAGCAGTGCCCCCTGTTGGTGTTGGAAAACGGGGGCATCCCTCGCAATTACTGGGCTGGTTTTTAGCCACTGAGGAGCTGTCCCTGAGACAAAAGGGATTTATAGGTGCGATACAACCATCTCGTGTTCAAAAGCACGAGCCGCACTCTATTGGGGTTTTCTTTTATTGGACCACAGTTGTGGTCCTTCCTTCGAGCTCCTATGGGGGTAGCGAGCCCAATTTATTTCTTTTTATCCTTTTCCTGACAAAGCGAGCAGGATCTGGGAAAGGTAGGGGTTTTAGGGTGGGGAGAGTCGCTAAGTGGAGATGCGCTTAGGGTTTAAGTTCATAGGTCAAAGGTCAATTAGGGTTGCAATTCAGGGTTAGGGTTGATTTTCTGACAAACCGAGTGGGATCTGGGAAAAGTAGGGGTTTTAGGGTGGGGAGAGTCGCTAAGTGGAGATGCGCTTAGGGTTAGAGGGTTTAGCGTTAAGGTTGGGGTTTACCCTTGAAGAATAAGGCTAGGATTTAGGAATAGGGACCTCCCCCAGAGGTCAATGGTCACGAGGCGTAGCTAACCCTCCCCACCCCAGCAAAGTGTACCGCTTACCCCTACTAAGATCGGACAAGATCAGACAAACATTTATAGAACGTTTTTCTGCTCATTGGGTAAAATGCGTCAGTCGCACAGTTACATCCGATGGGGAGAGAATGTCTTTCTGCCATCAATAAGGGCAACGCTGCAGATCTCCATATAAAGTATAACTATTATCCTGCAATAAAGGGACAACCAGGCAACCTTTTCACAGTTTATTGTGACATTTCTCAGCAGTGCTGTAACAGTTTCCACATTATCCGGGTTATTATCAGCATTTGCACCTTGTATTACATCAAAACAACTGCAGATCTGTGAGGTGGAGGAGAACCATGGGGGCCAACCCCACCCTCTACATTGGGATGAACATTTCAGCATGCTCAGAGGGAAGTCTGTACAGCTTCTCATGGATCTAGGTCATGGTAGATCTAGTAGTAGTTGGTCACTTCCAGTGGGACTTGTTCTGTCGTGGTGAAGATATCTTGTAGCTTCTCCAAGCCACTTCTTCAGACCCCACAGCCAAACACAAGGGAAGGAACTTAGTCCATGTAATGTTGTGAGGAATACAAAGACCGGTGGGGAGGTAAGGCAACCTCTCATGAAACCAAAGGTCCAACACAGGAGGACCAATTCTAGAGGTCAAGACCCAACACAGGAGGACCAATTCTAGAGGTCAAGACCCAACACAGGAGGACCAATTCTAGAGGTCAAGACCCAACACAGGAGGACCAATTCTAGAGGTCAAGACCCAACACAGGAGGACCAATTCTAGAGGTCAAGACCCAACACAGGAGGACCAATTCTAGAGGTCAAGACCCAACACAGGAGGGCAAATTCTACAGGTCAAGACCCAACACAGGAGGACCAATTCTACAGGTCAAGACCCAACGCAGGAGGACAAATTCTACAGGTCAAGACCCAACACAGGAGGACAAATTCTAGAGGTCAAGACCCAACGCAGGAGGACAAATTCTACAGGTCAAGACCCAACACAGGAGGACAAATTCTAGGAGGTCTAGACCCAACACAGGAGGACAAATTCTAGAGGTCAAGACCCAACACAGGAGGACAAATTCTAGAGGTCAAGACCCAACACAGAATGACACATTCTAGAGGTCAAGACCCAACACAGGAGGACAAATTCTAGAGGTCAAGACCCAACGCAGGAGGACCAATTCTACAGGTCAAGACCCAAACGCAGGAGGACAAATTCTAGAGGTCAAGACCCAACACAGGAGGACCAATTCTACAGGTCA
This sequence comes from Rana temporaria, assembly GCF_905171775.1. Classification (NCBI taxonomy): domain Eukaryota; kingdom Metazoa; phylum Chordata; class Amphibia; order Anura; family Ranidae; genus Rana; species Rana temporaria. The sequence continues at coordinate 5,189 of NW_024404766.1, forward strand.
AGACCCAACACAGGAGGACAAATTCTAGAGGTCAAGACCCAACACAGGAGGACAAATTCTAGAGGTCAAGACCCAACGCAGGAGGACCAATTCTACAGGTCAAGACCCAACACAGGAGGACAAATTCTAGAGGTCAAGACCCAACACAGGAGGACCAATTCTACAGGTCAAGACCCAACACAGGAGGACAAATTCTACAGGTCAAGACCCAACACAGGAGGACAAATTCTAGAGGTCAAGACCCAACGCAGGAGGACAAGTTCTACAGGTCAAGACCCAACACAGGAGGACAAATTCTAGGAGGTCTAGACCCAACACAGGAGGACAAATTCTAGGAGGTCTAGACCCAACACAGGAGGACAAATTCTAGAGGTCAAGACCCAACACAGGAGGACAAATTCTAGAGGTCTAGACCCAACACAGGAGGACAAATTCTAAAGGTCTAGACCCAACACAGGAGGACACATTCTAGAGGTCAAGACTCAACCTAGGACGACAAATTCTAAAGGTTAAGACTCAACCTAGTAGGACGAATTCCACAGCTTAAGACTCAACATAAGAGAGCAAATTCCACAGGTCACGACCCAACCTAGGAGGACAAATTCCACAGGTCAAGACCAACATAGGAGGACAAGTTCTACAGGTCAAAACTCTTATAGTCTTTTGGACGGTGGCAGGACAGGGCATTGAGGTGCACATATAGACGAAAACTGGTTCACAAGGATATCTATATCAAACTGAGACAACTATCCTTAATCGGGGGTTGGGCCTCTAACACCACCAGTCTTCCACATATCATTTTTATCTCAACTACCCTGGAGATTTGACCATTCAAACCTCAGTCCTGTGAATGGAAGGAATGACACCTCTGCAGACCTCCTGATGCCAAGGATGGGGTGATATAACTAGAACAAGGTGGGAGCACAACTTTCACACCTCCACCTGCTCTTGGACAAACAACATCTGCCATGACACATTCCATGGTCATTGGATGAAGGGGTCTACCAGGGTGGGTATAAATATTCAGGGATCTTCCCGTCCCTCAGAACTGAAGAAGTGCCTTGGATAATCTACAAAATGTCTTGAACATTACAGAACACGTCCAGCTGGATGTGACCACCTACTACTAACCAGATCAGAGTTAGGGTAACCAATCACAGAGAAGAGTTTAGTTCCCCCCATACACCAGAGAAGAATCAGATTTTGGGTGGAATGAAGTGAAAGCAAAAATGGAGGCCATCAAATTGCCGAGATGCAATGTCCTCCCTCCTGACACAGCCGATCTTTCAGGAAAAGTACTTACCACCAAGCAATGATGAAGCTCTGGCCATTGGGGGGGGGGGGGTTGTTTAGGGTTCATTCGGAGAATCCTTGTAGAGCTCTCGGGGGCATCACAAGGAAGGAAAAAGCGAAAGGGGGACATTTGTAGACTTGGTTTGTCTGGATGGAGGTCTTGGCTCTCACTCCGGCCACAACTGGATTCCGTTTCGGGTTACAATGATCCATCAGTTGGATGTCCGGTGAAGAGAATATATAGAATTGTTATACGGGGACACGGAGGGGGCTGTGGGGGAGATCTCGCCACTATCGTTCGGTTGTGGGCGGAGCGTCAAGGGCGATCGCTTGCTCCTGACTGACTTAACCACTCTCTGTTTGTTTCCTTGTTAGCAGCACATGGTGGTTAAAGCCCAATGCTAGCCAATTGTTTTTAAAGCTGAACCTGTGAGAGCAGAGAGATGACCTCATCAGTCTGCTTCTTCTCCTTTCACTGTCCAATTACAGATTGGTTGGCGGTCCGTGACCGCCTCAGAACTCCTTGGTTGGATGACGCTGGATGTCATTCAACCCTGAAAACTGAGGACATCTAGTGGCAGAAATGTGATACTGTGGGGAGCAGCTCAGGATTGAATGTAAGTATTGCAGCAAACACATTTATTAGGTTTTAAAGGGCTATTCCGTTTTTAGGTGGTGTTCAGCTTTAAATTTTGGATAGCATGGGAGAGAGAAATACGATTTCTGTCTGTGACCTTATTAGAGGTTTTCTTTGTGCCCCATTCTGTCCAAAACAGAGGTGCGGGGACAACAACATCTCCTCCCTGGGGGCACAGACAGCAAAACAGGCCCTTCCCTCCATACACATGCGCCTCACATTGGTCCTTCATTCATTGGTTGTGTGATGGGTTTGGTACATTATCTGATCGCCTCCTGCAGGCAGAAAATGAGCCCTTTTTTTTACCATTAGACCTTCACAGTCAGAGATCAGATCCAGGAATCGGCCATAAAAGACGTCTTCCCAGAATCCTCTGCTCTGATCATGAGACTACAACTCCCATCCTTCTAATTATATGGGGAGATATCTCCCACCTGGTCATGTAGACCGACATTCTAGACTCTGAATTGGGATCCACCGAATGTTCCTGTCTCGAGCGTCCATTCATTCTGTTATATGGGGGGCGGAGTCAGTCCTGAAGGGGTGTGGCCTCTCCGCACTGATCTACACCTGCCATTCCTTAAATATAAAAGGACCAATAAAGGTATCAGTCTTGAAGGGGCGGGGCCTCCCTGCACTGATCCACGCCTGTGATTCTTTCATTGGTCCTTTTATATTATAGAAATCAGTCCTGAAGGGGCGGGGCCTCCCTGCACTGATCCACGCCTGCGATACTTTCATTGGTCCTTTTATATTGTAGGAGTCAGTCCTGAAGGGGCGGGGCCTCCCTGCACTGATCTACACCTGTGATACTTTCATTGGTCCTTTTATATTATAGGAATCAGTCCTGAAGGGGCGGGGCCTCCCTGCACTGATCCACGCCTGCGATTCTTTCATTGGTCCTTTTATATTATAGAAATCAGTCCTGAAGGGGCGGGGCCTCCCTGTACTGATCCACGCCTGCGATACTTTCATTGGTCCTCTTATATTATAGGCTAAATAAAGATTATTTTTTTTGAACCTACCCCGAAATCTTTTTCTTGGGACACAGGAATTCATCCACAGTTGGGTTATACTGCCGCTTACAGGAGGTTTAGACACCAGCAAACAGTAACATTGTAAGCCAGCCCCGGCATAACACCCCCTGTGCCCGGTGTGCCTCAAGTTTTGTGAGCAGTACACGGGGCCACCAAAAACCACAGAAGGGTGGGACGCTCCAAGAAAAAGATTTGCAGGTAAGTACAAACATCTTCCGATCTCCATCGTCCATTGACGGGCACAGGAATTCAGAAACGGCCGGGATTGTCCAAGAGCAGTCCAGTTGAGGGGTCAGCAGTGGCCACGACAGAAGGAAGACGGGAGCCATCTGTAACACATGACTACTAGGAGGAGCAACCCCCAAATCTGAACTAGCGCCCCCAAATCTGAACTAGCGGAGGTCAAGTCCGACCTGGTGCTCCGATCAGTAAAGTGGAATGGCTTCCTCTGAAGGAGCACCGAGCCCCTCACCTGCAAAAGGCTGTGGACCAAGAAACCACCAAAACTGGTAGAACAAGGCAACTCCACAAAATAGTCATGGTCAAAAAAAAAAAGCAGATGGGTCCAGCCCCTGGAGAACAGGTCCCCAGAGGGACCACTGAACAAAAAAACAGTCCATGAGGGGAGACTAGCTGGTTTAGAAGTGAAAGGCCCAAGCCTTACACCCCCAACCTTGGCATCGGGGGAGGGAAGATACCAGAACGAGGCTGCCTGGCCAGATGACCATCTCACAGGAGATATCTATGGAGGGTGATCACCCTCACGGTGTATTATCCCAAGGTATAGTCCAGCCATTATCAACCGATAATCCATGGAACCCTAGGGTTCCTTCAGAGGTGGCAAGGGGTTCCCTGAGCTGTGGCTAGCTGGACCTCCCATCTAATGGTACCTCCAAAATGGTCCAACCCCATTTGGCAGAGACAAGGTCATCAATCTGGCCACCCCATTAAAAAGGAGCCTTTTTTCCCCCATTTACCACCATCAATGTAAGGGGCATTTCAACAACCCACCAATGGACAAATCTTACTAGGGGTTCCCTGAGACCTGGAAATTATTTAAGGGGTTCCTCTGGGGTAAAAGGTTGAGAAAGGCTGGTAAAGCCAAAAAGACTCCTGAGACTGGAAACAACCCCGGGGTACCAACCCTAATGCCAACGGTGCTCAGGAGGCACCCCAACACAAATGGGCAGGTATGAAGGCACAGGGCTGCCATCAGGGGGGTACAAGCCCACACTTATAAAGGGGCCCGGAATGTCCAGAGTGACTCAGGCCCCCAAGGTATCAGCTTTTGCTAATATTACTTTCTGCTGATTTATCACTTTCTTTCTGCTGCCGGGGGTCTTAAAAACAATAATAAAAAAATGACTGACCTAGTTTACTGCCCTACTGACATGGGATGGAGGAGGAGGAGACGACATGGGATGGAGGAGGAGGAGGAGGAGACAACATGGGATGGAGGAGGAGGAGAAGACGACTACATGGGATGGAGAAGACGACATGGGATGGAGGAGGAGACGACTACATGGGATGGAGGAGGAGGAGAAGACGACTACATGGGATGATGGAGGAGGAGGAGAAGACGACTACATGGGATGATGGAGGAGGAGGAGAAGACGACTACATGGGATGATGGAGGAGGAGGAGAAGACGACTACATGGGATGATGGAGGAGGAGGAGAAGACGACTACATGGGATGATGGAGGAGGAGGAGAAGACGACTACATGGGATGATGGAGGAGGAGGAGAAGACGACTACATGGGATGATGGAGGAGGAGGAGAAGACGACTACATGGGATGATGGAGGAGGAGGAGAAGACGACTACATGGGATGATGGAGGAGGAGGAGAAGACGACTACATGGGATGATGGAGGAGGAGGAGAAGACGACTACATGGGATGATGGAGGAGGAGGAGAAGACGACTACATGGGATGATGGAGGAGGAGGAGAAGACGACTACATGGGATGATGGAGGAGGAGGAGACGACGTGGGATGGAGGAGGAGGAGACGACGTGGGATGGAGGAGGAGGAGACGACGTGGGATGGAGGAGGAGGAGACGACGTGGGATGGAGGAGGAGGAGACGACGTGGGATGGAGGAGGAGGAGACGACGTGGGATGGAGGAGGAGGAGACGACGTGGGATGGAGGAGGAGGAGACGACGTGGGATGGAGGAGGAGGAGACGACATGGGATGGAGGAGGAGGAGGAGACGACATGGGATGGAGGAGGAGGAGGAGACGACATGGGATGGAGGAGGAGGAGGAGACGACATGGGATGGAGGAGGAGACGACATGGGATGGAGGAGGAGGAGGAGACGACATGGGATGGAGGAGGAGGAGGAGATGACATGGGATGGAGGAGGAGGAGGAGACGACATGGGATGGAGGAGGAGGAGGAGGAGACGACATGGGATGGAGGAGGAGGAGGAGACGACATGGGATGGAGGAGGAGGAGACGACATGGGATGGAGGAGGAGGAGACGACATGGGATGGAGGAGGAGGAGGAGACAACATGGGATGGAGGAGGAGACGACATGGGATGGAGGAGGAGACAACATGGGATGAGGGAGATGAGATTGTAAGAGGAGGACATGATATGGGACTGAAGGAGGAGGAGGAGGAGGGGGACTTGGTATTGGATGTCAGTGAGCAGATTCGGTGGTACGGCCAGTGGGTAGGCCCTAGGAAATGTTGGTGGTCAGGGCAGGGGGGGGCCCGGGCCTAAAAATGTGCAAGGGGCCCCAACATTTCTGATGGCTGCCCTGTGAAGTCATACTGTGGCCCCGGACTGATGCACCTAGACGGTAGGGGAAGAAAGACGTTAGACTTTTGTCAGAGCTGAAGGCGGCACCCAACTGGCTGGGTGGAGATTGGGATACAAGGGGGCTGGTTTAGTGGGATACAAGGGGGCTGGTTTAGTGGGATACAAGGGGGCTGGTTTAGTGGGACACAAGGGGGCTGGTTGCTGGGTGGAGATTGGGATACAAGGGGGCTGGTTGCTGGGTGGGGATTGGGATACAAGGGGGCTGGTTGCTGGGTGGAGATTGGGATACAAGGGGGCTGGTTGCTGGGTGGAGATTGGGATACAAGGGGGCTGGTTGCTGGGTGGAGATTGGGATACAAGGGGGCTGGTTGCTGGGTGGAGATTGGGATACAAGGGGGCTGGTTGCTGGGTGGAGATTGGGATACAAGGGGGCTGGTTGCTGGGTGGGGATTGGGATACAAGGGGGCTGGTTGCTGGGTGGAGATTGGGATACAAGGGGGCTGGTTGCTGGGTGGAGATTGGGATACAAGGGGGCTGGTTGCTGGGTGGAGATTGGGATACAAGGGGGCTGGTTGCTGGGTGGAGAATGGGATACAAGGGGGCTGGTTGCTGGGTGGAGATTGGGATACAAGGGGGCTGGTTGCTGGGTGGAGAATGGGATACAAGGGGGCTGGTTGCTGGGTGGAGAATGGGATACAAGGGGGCTGGTTGCTGGGTGGAGAATGGGATACAAGGGGGCTGGTTGCTGGGTGGGGATTGGGATACAAGGGGGCTGGTTGCTGGGTGGAGATTGGGATACAAGGGGGCTGGTTGCTGGGTGGAGATTGGGATACAAGGGGGCTGGTTGCTGGGTGGGGATTGGGATACAAGGGGGCTGGTTGCTGGGTGGAGATTGGGATACAAGGGGGCTGGTTTAGTGGGATACAAGGGGGCTGGTTGCTGGGTGGAGATTGGGATACAAGGGGGCTGGTTTAGTGGGATACAAGGGGGGCTGGTTGCTGGGTGGAGATTGGGATACAAGGGGGCTGGTTTAGTGGGATACAAGGGGGCTGGTTTAGTGGGACACAAGGGGGCTGGTTTAGTGGGGCTGGTTTAGTGGGATACAAGGGGGCTGGTTTAGTGGGATACAAGGGGGCTGGTTTAGTGGGACACAAGGGGGCTGGTTTAGTGGGACACAAGGGGGCTGGTTTAGTGGGACACAAGGGGGCTGGTTTAGTGGGACACAAGGGGGCTGGTTTAGTGGGACACAAGGGGGCTGGTTTAGTGGGACACAAGGGGGCTGGTTTAGTGGGACACAAGGGGGCTGGTTTAGTGGGACACAAGGGGGCTGGTTTAGTGGGACACAAGGGGGCTGGGTGGAGATTGGGATACAAGGGAGCTGGTTGCTGGGTGGAGATTGGGACACAAGGGGGCTGGTTTAGGACTTTTTCGAAGGTCTTGACCTCCTGCGGGCAGCGGTGTCACTCGACGGTTCTGAATTCCTGTGTCCCTCAGTGGATGAAGGAGAGATGGAATATGTAAATATGGGGCCCCTCCCTCCCCCGGACAGGCAGCAGCATGGTGGGGGGCGGGGCTATATTCGCACCGTGTTGATGCGCAGCGGTTGTACATTCTTGCCGTTGGCGTGGCTCTGCCCGGGGCTGAAATAGGAACAGAGTCTTCCGGGGAATTTCTCGCGGAAGGTGTAGAGCCAGGACATGTCGTCGGCGTTGTAGAAGATCAGGAGACCCTTGTCATAGTCCAGATAGACGCCGACCTTCTCTAATTTGCTCTTGACGTTGAGCCGCGTCCAGGGCTCTGTGCAGGCGCTGTAGCGGTTCCCATCATGCATCACGATGCAGTAGAAGCCTTTCCCGGGCTGGATCTGAATACTTCCCTTGCGGCTCACGGCTTCGTGGGCCAGTCCAATCATCCACTGCGTCTTGTCGGAGACGACCACCTCCCAGTAATGGACGCCGCCATCGAAGACCTGCGAGCCCAACACCGACACCTCCACGTCAAAGCGCTTCGGAGAGTCCTGCAGAGGCTGAGGGTGCAAGTTACCGTACGCCACGATCGTACAGTCATCCGAGAGGATCAGGCGCTGGTGGGCGGTCACCGGGTCCAACGTCAACGCCGCCGGCACTGAGGAGAAGAGCAATACATGTGTGAGACATTCTACTACTGGGGAATGAGGGGGGGGGGATGAGGGGGGGCATGGAGGAATGGAGGAGGGGAATGAGGGAATGGAGGAGGTGAATGAGGGGGGGGGATGGAGAGGGGAATGAGGGGGGGGGGAATGGAGGAGGGGAATGAGGGGGGGGGTGGAGGAGGGGAATGAGGGGGGGGAATGGAGGAGGGGAATGAGGGAAAGGGGGTGAATGAGGGAAAGGGGGTGAATGAGGGAAAGGAGGTGAATGAGCCGTGAATCCCAGTACAAGGACAGAGGGGGAGGTGAATGAGAGGTGAATCCCGGTACAAGGACAGAGGGGGAGGTGAATCCCGGTACAAGGACAGAGGGGGAGGTGAATGAGAGGTGAATCCCGGGTACAAGGACAGAGGGGGAGGTGAATGAGAGGTGAATCCCGGTACAAGGACAGAGGGGGAGGTGAATCCCGGTACAAGGACAGAGGGGGAGGTGAATCCCGGGTACAGGACACAAAGATTCTCCCGAGTGCCACGGACCGGATTCCGGCAGGAAAGGTTTCTTTTGTGGAGAATTTCCTGGTCTCTCTGGGAAACGTTTCCTCCCTTCCAGTCACTGCCAGGATTCCTCCTCACCCGCTCCTGTCCTACAGATATCAATGTGGGCCAAGTCCCTGCACTGCCATAAACATTACATTGCCTCTCGAGAGGCAAGGACGGGCACCACCCCCGGCGAGAGGCAAGGACCGGCACGACCCCCCGGCGAGAGGCAAGGACCGGCACGACCCCCCGGCGAGAGGCAAGGACCGGCACGACCCCCCGGCGAGAGGCAAGGACCGGCACGACCCCCCGGCGAGAGGCAAGGACCGGCACGACCCCCCCGGCGAGAGGCAAGGACCGGCACGACCCCCCGGCGAGAGGCAAGGACCGGCACGACCCCCCGGCGAGAGGCAAGGACCGGCACGACCCCCCCGGCGAGAGGCAAGGACCGGCACGACCCCCCGGCGAGAGGCAAGGACGGGCACGACCCCCGGCGAGAGGCAAGGACCGGCACGACCCCCCGGCGAGAGGCAAGGACCGGCACGACCCCCCGGCGAGAGGCAAGGACGGGCACGACCCCCGGCGAGAGGCAAGGACGGGCACGGACCCCGGCGAGAGGCAAGGACCGGCACGACCCCCAGGGACAGGGAAGGGAGGGCACGACCCCCCGGCGAGAGGCAAGGACGGGCACGACCCCCGGCGAGAGGCAAGGACGGGCACGGACCCCGGCGAGAGGCAAGGACGGGCACGGACCCCGGCGAGAGGCAAGGACCGGCACGACCCCCAGGGACAGGGAAGGGAGGGCACGACCCCCCGGCGAGAGGCAAGGACACGCACGACCCCCCGGCGAGAGGCAAGGATGGGCACATCTTCAGGCACTGAGGACAGAGCAGCTGATTGTGGAGGAAGATTCATGTGTCTGAAGGTCAGGTGTGTGTGCCGCCTCCCTCAGTGATCTGTATAAACAGGAATGTGTCACCTGTCAGCCCCAGTGTGATTCTCCCCTAGGCAGGAGCCTCCTCTGCCCTACACACCTGTTACACCCAAACTCTCTCCTGACAGAAATCAGACACACCCGGTGACAGCGAAAAACCACCCCGACCACAAATCTGCCGTCACCCGGGGACCGAATGTGTCACACGTCTGTACAGAACCTGGACTGTCCCCGGGATTAACCCCTTCACCTCCGGAAGATCGTCCCCCTTCTGGACCCTTTTCTGCTATTCAGCGATCTGACAATTGCGCGGTCATGCAACCCAATTACATTTCTATCACAGATAGAACTTTCTTTTATTGGTATTTGATCACCGCTGGGGGTTTAATTTTTATTATAAAAATGAAAAAAAGACAAAAAAAAAAAAACACCCGTTATAAAAAATCTCAAATAAAAAGGAAATTTCCTCAGAAACTTCGGCCAAAATATATTCTGCTAAAGAAATCCAATGCAACTGAAAACATGGTCCGGATTCACATACATCGGCGCATATTTATGCCGGCGTAGCGTATCGAATATACGCTACGCCGACGCAGCGCACAGAGGCAAGCACCGAATTCACAAAGCACTCGCTGCCAAATCTACGCTGGGTTTCTAAGGCGCAAGCCGTCGTAAGTGGAAGTGGGCGTGACCCCATGCAAATGATGCGCCGTCCCGTGGCCGCATCCCAGTGCGCATGCTCAGAATCACGTCGAAACAACTGCCTAAGATACGTTGAATCGCTGCCTACGGCGTGAACGTAACCTACGCCCCGCCCTATTCACGTCCAACGTAAACTACGTAATATACAGCGGCTTGTGTTCCCTGGTCCATACCTCTGCATGGGTCGCGCCTCCTATACGGGGAATAACTTTACGCCGGACGTACGACTTGCGCAAATCGCGTATATTATGCGCCGGGCGCAACTACGTTCGTGAATCGCCGTAATTCCCTCATTTCCATATTTGAATCGAAAATCAATGGGAGCGCCACTTACGTCCAGCGTAAATCTGCGCCCACGATACGCTGGCGTAGGCAAGTTACGTCGTTTAGATGAAGCCTGTTTTTAGGCGTATCTTGGTTTCTGGTTCGGCGCATATTTGTACTTACGACGGCATATCTGGAGATACGACGGCGTAAGTGCTTTGTGAATCCGGGCCATCATTTTATTTTTTAATTGAATGAATAAAGTTTAATACTTTTATCAGAGTAGTCCGGTGTCACCATAGCAACGCTGTACTACTTTTTTTTTTTTACGCTTTGATTGCGATTTAAATTCTGATTACTATTGATCTGTGGATTGGCTACAGCTAATCACATGGTACAGGGTGCTGTGATTGGTACTATGTGATAGCTGTGGGCCAATCACTGAATCACTCAATAGGAAACACAACAGCTGTTATGAATGAAATTAGCGATCACATGATCCCGGCAGATGAGTACCAGGATCTGCAATCCGCACGCCCCGAACCCAGACCAGGCTGATCTCATACATGTACAAATCAGGACCGGTCTATACTTCCAGACAGGAGCGTCCTCTCTACTCTGCGTACCCCGCTCCCAGAAATCAGGACCGGTCTATACTTCCAGACAGGAGCGTCCTCTCTACTCTGCGTACCCCGCTCCCAGAAATCAGGACCGGTCTATACTTCCAGACAGGAGCGTCCTCTCTACTCTGCGTACCCCCGCTCCCAGAAATCAGGACCGGTCTATACTTCCAGACAGGAGCGTCCTCTCTACTCTGCGTACCCCGCTCCCAGAAATCAGGACCCGTCTATACTTCCAGACAGGAGCGTCCTCTCTACTCTACGTACCCCGCTCCCAGAAATCAGGACCGGTCTATACTTCCAGACAGGAGCGTCCTCTCTACTCTGCGTACCCCGCTCCCAGAAATCAGGACCGGTCTATACTTCCAGACAGGAGCGTCCAATCTACTCTGCGTACCCCGCTCCCAGAAATCAGGACCGGTCTATACTTCCAGACAGGAAATCCTCTCTACTCTGCGTACCCCGCTCCCAGAAATCAGGACCGGTCTATACTTCCAGACAGGAGCGTCCTCTCTACTCTGCGTACCCCGCTCCCAGAAATCAGGACCGGTCTATACTTCCAGACAGGAGCGTCCTCTCTACTCTGCGTACCCCGCTCCCAGAAATCAGGACCGGTCTATACTTCCAGACAGGAAATCCTCTCTACTCTGCGTACCCCGCTCCCAGAAATCAGGACCGGTCTATACTTCCAGACAGGAGCGTCCTCTCTACTCTGCGTACCCCGCTCCCAGAAATCAGGACCGGTCTATACTTCCAGACAGGAGCGTCCTCTCTACTCTGCGTACCCGGCTCCCAGAAATCAGGACCGGTCTATACTTCCAGACAGGAGCGTCCCCTCTACTCTGCGTACCCCGCTCCCAGAAATCAGGAGCGGTCTATACCTCCAGACAGGAGCGTCCTCTCTACTCTGCGTACCCCGCTCCCAGAAATCAGGACCGGTCTATACTTCCAGACAGGAGCGTCCTCTCTACTCTGCGTACCCCGCTCCCAGAAATCAGGACCGGTCTATACTTCCAGACAGGAGCGTCCTCTCTACTCTGCGTACCCCGCTCCCAGAAATCAGGACCGGTCTATACTTCCAGACAGGAGCGTCCTCTCTACATCTATGCACCTCACAAGTCTCTGGGGGGGGGTGGGCGAGGCTGGCTGTATATGTGGGGGGGCTCACTCTAGGTAGGATTACACAGGAAGAACGGATCATCAGGGAATAGTTCCTCCCACAATGCTCGCCCAATCAGAAAGAAGGAAGGGAAGGTCTTATTACCCGGGTGGATGTCCTGGAAGAGCGACTTCCAGATGGTGTACTGCAGGGGCCCCATATACTTGGAGGTGGGGAAGTCTTCGTAGGTCAGGTTGGTCTCGTGGATCTTTCCCTTTAACCTGGAGAGGGAGGAGAAAGGAGAGAAACGGGGACAATAAATACAAAGTGCGATCTATGGTGGGTGGTCTGCGGTGGGCGGTCTGTGGTGGGTGCACTGCGGTCTATAGTGGGCGGTCTGTGGTGGGTGCACTGCTTGGTCTGCGGTGGGAGGTCGATCTCCGGTGGGTGGTCTATGGTGGGCGGTCTGATCTGTGGTGGGCGGTCTGTGGTCTATGGTGGGCGGTCTGTGGTCTATGGTGGGTGATCTGTGGTCTATGGTGGGTGGTCTGTGGTGGGCGGTCTGTGGTGGGCGGTCTGATCTATGGTGGGCGGTCTGTGGTCTATAGTGGGCGGTCTGTGGTGGGCGGTCTGATCTATGGTGGGCGGTCTGTGGTGGGCGGTCTGTGGTCTATAGTGGGCGGTCTGTGGTGGGCGGTCTGTGGTCTATGGTGGGCGGTCTGTGATGGGCGGTCTGTGGTCTATGGTGGGTGGTGGATGGTCTGTGGTGGGCGGTCTGTGGTGGGCGGTCTGTGGTGGATGGTCTATGGTCTGTGGTGGGCGGTCTGTGGTGGGCGGTCTGTGGTCTATAGTGGGCGGTCTGTGGTCTATGGTGGGCGGTCTGATCTGTGGTGGGCGGTCTGTGGTGGGTGGTCTGTGGTGGATGGTGGGCGGTGGGTGGTCGGTCTGTGGTGGTCGGTCTGTGGTGGGCGGTCTGTGGTGGATGGTGGGCGGTCGGTCTGTGGTGGGCGGTCTGTGGTGGGCGGTCTGTGGTGGGCGGTCTGATCTGTGGTGGGCGGTCTGATCTGTGGTGGGCGGTCTGATCTGTGGTGGGCGGTCTGATCTGTGGTGGGCGGTCTGGTCTGTGGTGGGCGGTCTGTGGTGGGCGGTCTGTGGTGGGCGGTCTGGTCTGTGGTGGGCGGTCTGTGGTGGGCGGTCTGTGGTGGGTGGTCTGTGGTGGGCGGTCTGGTCTGTGGTGGGCGGTCTGTGGTGGGCGGTCTGTGGTGGGCGGTCTGTGGTGGGCGATCTGTGGTGGGCGGTCTGATCTGTGGTGGGTGGTCTGATCTGTGGTGGGCGGTCTGTGGTGAGCGGTCTGATCTGTGGTGGGCGGTCTGTGGTGGGTGGTCTGATCTGTGGTGGGTGGTCTGTGGTGGGTGGTCTGATCTGTGGTGGGTGGTCTGTGGTGGGCGGTCTGTGGTGGGCGGTCTGATCTGTGGTGGGCGGTCTGTGGTGGGCGGTCTGTGGTCTCTGGTGGGCGGTCTGATCTGTGGTGGCTGGTCTGTGGTGGGCGGTCTGTGGGCGGTCTATGGTGGGTGGTCTGGTCTGTGGTGGGCGGTCTGTGGTGGGCGGTGGGTGGTCTGTGGTGGGTGGTCTATGGTCTGTGCTGGGCGGTCTGATCTGTGGTGGGCGGTCTGTGGTGGGCGGTCTGTGGTCTATGGTGGGCGGTCTGATCTGTGGTGGGCGGTCTGTGGTGGCTGGTCTGTGGTGGGCGGTCTATGGTCTGTGCTGGGCGGTCTGTGGTCTATGGTGGGCGGTCTGATCTGTGGTGGGCGGTCTGTGGTGGGCGGTCTGATCTGTGGTGGCTGGTCTGTGGTGGGCGGTCTGTGGGCGGTCTGGTCTGTGGTGGGCGGTCTATGGTCTGTGCTGGCGGTCTGTGCTGGGCGGTCTGTGCTGGGCGGTCTGTGCTGGGCGGTCTGTGCTGGGCGGTCTGTGGTGGGTGGTCTACGGTGGGCGGTCTGTGGTCTGTGGTGGGCGGTCTGTGGTCTGTGGTGGGCGGTCTGTGGTGGGCGGTCTATGGTCTGTGCTGGGCGGTCTGTGGTCTATGGTGGGCGGTCTGATCTGTGGTGGGCGGTCTGTGGTCTATGGTGGGCGGTCTGATCTGTGGTGGGCGGTTTGTGGTCTATGGTGGGCGGTCTGATCTGTGGTGGGCGGTCTGTGGTCTATGGTGGGCGGTCTGTGGTCTATGGTGGGCGGTCTGTGGTCTATGGTGGGCGCTCTTTGGTTGAATCTGCACACCTGAAGCCATCATAGCAATGACACGATTTTGGGCTGGTTGCTATGGGTTACCTCTCAGACAGCGATGAGATCCCCGCCAGGAAGTTGTGTTTGTCGCTCTCCGCCAGGCGCTCCTGCAGGATCTGCACCCCCTCCTGCACCTTGCGCAGTTGCTGGCTGTAGCGTTGGACCTTGTGCTCGATGTCGGTCAGGGTGCGCGCCGTGTCGGACTCCAGCTCCTCCAGCATGGCCTTCTGGCGCTCTCGCAGCAGTCGGTGGAGGTGCTCGAAGGCCTCGCTGATGGTGGCGCGCAGGCTCTTGGCAGAGGACTAGGCGGGGAGAAAGCACAGGGTGAGTGACACAAAGAGAACCTGTCTCCTCATACTGACAGCCTCCACCTTCATAGTCCTGGGGGGCGGGGGCTGAATAGGATTGTGAAGCCAGTAACCAGGCCTGTTTAGCCACGCCCCCTCTCTTCCTCGGCCATACAAACCTGTGTGAGGGGTGTGGCTGTTACTGAGCTCTGCCAGCACAGAGCACTGCAGTGTCAGGACCCGTCACAGATTACGGATGGACGGGACTATGAAGAAACAAGCGGGAAATGGCCGTACATAGGGGGCACTGCAGGGTGTCAATTGGTCTGACTTACTGGCCAATCATCAGAGGGGTGGGGGATGGGTTAGGCGGGGCAGGAAGTCACCTCTTTATATTTTGGGAGATTCTGGGGGGCCGATCCTACCCCGGGGGACCGAGATCTGGCAGTTTAGGGGCCCGGTCACCATGGAGATTCTCCGGCATGGCCGGGGGGGGGGGGGGGGGGCGAGAGGCAGGACAGGCCGGGAACACAGAGAACTCTTCCATTGGCTGGGATTCTCACCTTGGTCTCGGCCAGCTGACGCTTCAGTAGTTGGAGGGCCTCGGTGTGGCCCCTGGCGCTCTCCTGCAACGCCTGGAGCTGCTCCTTCAGTTCTCGCTGGAGAGAGACAACAGAGATACCATCATCCTGAGTACAATGTCTGCCCCCCTCTGAGGGGTCCCACCACACGGGGGGCTGAGGGGTCCCACCACACGGGGGGGGGCTGAGGGGTCCCACCACACGGGGGGGGGGGGGGCTGAGGGGTCCCACCACACGGGGGGGGGGCTGAGGGGTCCCACCACACGGGGGGGGGGGGCTGAGGGGTCCCACCACACGGGGGAGGGGGGGCTGAGGGGTCCCACCACACGGGGGAGGGGGGGGCTGAGGGGTCCCACCACACAGGGGAGGGGGGGGCTGAGGGGTCCCACCACACGGGGGAGGGGGGGGCTGAGGGGTCCCACCACACGGGGGGGGGGGGGGCTGAGGGGCCCCACCACACGGGGGGGGGGGGGGCTGGGGGGTCCCACCACACGGGGGGGGGGGGGGCTGAGGGGTCCCACCACACGGGGGAGGGGGGGGCTGAGGGGTCCCACCACACGGGGGGGGGGGGCTGAGGGGTCCCACCACACGAGGGGGGGGGGCTGAGGGGTCCCACCACACGAGGGGGGGCGGGGGGGTCCCACCACACGAGGGGGGGGGGGGGCTGAGGGGTCCCACCACACGAGGGGGGGGGGGCTGAGGGGTCCCACCACACGAGGGGGGGGGGCTGAGGGGTCCCACCACACGGGGGGGGGCTGAGGGGTCCCACCACACGGGGGGGGGGCTGAGGGGTCCCACCACACGGGGGGGGGCTGAGGGGTCCCACCACACGGGGGGGTGTCACAGGGCCCATGAGGAGAGGCGGATACCATCATCCTGAGTACAATTTCTGCCCCCCTCTGAGGGGTCCCACCACACAGGGGGGGGGCTGAGGGGTCCCACCACACGAGGGGGGGCTGAGGGGTCCCACCACATGAGGGGGGGGGGCGCTGAGGGGTCCCACCACACGGGGGGGGGCTGAGGGGTCCCACCACACGAGGGGGGGGGCTGAGGGGTCCCACCACATGAGGGGGGGGCTGAGGGGTCCCACCACACGAGGGGGGGGGGCTGAGGGGTCCCACCACACGAGGGGGGGCTGAGGGGTCCCACCACACGAGGGGGGGGGCTGAGGGGTCCCACCACACGAGGGGGGGGGCTGAGGGGTCCCACCACAGGAGAGGGGGGCTGAGGGGTCCCACCACACGAGGGGGGGGCTGAGGGGTCCCACCACACGAGGGGGGGCTGAGGGGTCCCACCACACGAGGGGGGGGGGGCTGAGGGGTCCCACCACACGAGGGGGGGGGGGCTGAGGGGTCCCACCACACGAGGGGGGGGGGCTGAGGGGTCCCACCACACGAGGGGGGGGTGACACAGGGCCCATGAGGGGAGGAGGTGGATACCATTATCCTGAGTACACTGTCTGCCCCCTTCTGAGGGGTCCCACCACACGGGGGGGGGGGGCATGTGAGGTGAGGAAAAAGCTGAAGATAGAAGCCGATTGGCTGCCAGGTTCTGAGTCCTCTGATTTTAGTAAATCCCCCCCCCCCACCGACTCCGCCCCCGACACACAAACTGCATTGCAGAGGATTAGTTGTGTTCACACCACGCCCCCCTCAGGACTTGTGATGTCAGTACACTCAACACCTCTCTATAGAGACACATACCAGCCCACCGGAGGGTGGAGATCTTCTCCATCACTGAAGGCTCCAGGAACCGTCTACAGAGGATGGAAGGGCCACAAATCTTATTTTATAATCCATTAAAGGGAACCTGTCATGTGAGATGCTTATCTGCTGCCATTGCTGATCCCTCAGCCCACCATGCCCATCCTGCAGCCCACCATGCCCATCCCTCAGCCCACCATGCCCATCCCTCAGCCCACCATACAGATCCCTCAGCCCACCATGCTCATCCTGCAGCCCACCATGCCCATCCCTCAGCCCACCATGCCCATCCCTCAGCCCACCATGCTGATCCCTCAGCCCACCATGCCCATCCTGCAGCCCACCATGCTCATCCCTCAGCCCACCATGCCCATCCCTCAGCCCACCATGCCCATCCCTCAGCCCACCATGCCCATCCCTCAGCCCACCATACTCATCCATCATCCCACCATGCCCATCCCTCAGCCCACCATGCTCATCCTGCAGCCCACCATGCTCATCCCTCAGCCCACCATGCCCATCCCTCAGCCCACCATGCTCATCCCTCAGCCCACCATGCCCATCCCTCAGCCCACCATACTCATCCATCATCCCACCATGCCCATCCCTCAGCCCACCATGCTCATCCCTCAGCCCACCATGCTCATCCCTCAGCCCACCATACAGATCCCTCAGCCCACCATACAGATCCCTCAGCCCACCATGCCCATCCCTCAGCCCACCATGCCCATCCCTCAGCCCACCATACAGATCCCTCAGCCCACCATACCGATCCCTCAGCCCACCATACCGATCCCTCAGCCCACCATGCCCATCCTGCAGCCCACCATACAGATCCCTCAGCCCACCATACAGATCCCTCAGCCCACCATACAGATCCCTCAGCCCACCATACAGATCCCTCAGCCCACCATACTCATCCATCATCCCACCATGCCCATCCCTCAGCCCACCATACAGATCCCTCAGCCCACCATGCCCATCCCTCGGCCCACCATGCCCATCCCTCAGCCCACCATGCCCATCCCTCAGCCCACCATGCTCATCCCTCAGCCCACCATACAGATCCCTCAGCCCACCATACACATCCCTCAGCCCACCATACACATCCCTCAGCCCACCATACACATCCCTCAGTCCACCATGCCCATCCCTCAGACCACCATGCTCATCCCTCAGACCACCATGCTCATCCCTCAGCCCACCATGCCCATCCCTCAGCCCACCATGCCCATCCCTCAGCCCACCATGCCCATCCCTCAGCCCACCATACAGATCCCTCAGCCCACCATACAGATCCCTCAGCCCACCATACACATCCCTGAGTCCACCATGCTCATCCCTCAGCCCACCATGCTCATCCCTCAGCCCACCATGCTCATCCCTCAGCCCACCATGCCCATCCCTCAGCCCACCATACAGATCCCTCAGCCCACCATACAGATCCCTCAGCCCACCATGCTCATCCCTCAGCCCACCATGCCCATCCCGCAGCCCACCATGCTCATCCCTCAGCCCACCATGCTCATCCCTCAGCCCACCATGCTCATCCCTCAGCCCACCATGCCCATCCCTCAGCCCACCATACAGATCCCTCAGCCCACCATGCCCATCCCTCAGCCCACCATGCCCATCCCTCAGCCCACCATGCTCAGCCCACCATGCTCATCCCTCAGCCCACCATACAGATCCCTCAGCCCACCATACAGATCCCTCAGCCCACCATACAGATCCCTCAGCCCACCATACAGATCCCTCAGCCCACCATACAGATCCCGCCATGCCCATCCCTCAGCCCACCATGCTCATCCCTCAGCCCACCATGCTCATCCCTCAGCCCACCATACAGATCCCTCAGCCCACCATGCTCATCCGTCAGCCCACCATGCTCATCCGTCAGCCCACCATGCCCATCCCTCAGCCCACCATGCTCATCCGTCAGCCCACCATACAGATCCGTCAGCCCACCATACAGATCCCTCAGCCCACCATACAGATCCCTCAGCCCACCATACAGATCCCTCAGCCCACCATACAGATCCCTCAGCCCACCATACAGATCCCTCAGCCCACCATGCTCATCCGTCAGCCCACCATACAGATCCCTCAGCCCACCATGCCCATCCCTCAGCCCACCATGCCCATCCCTCAGCCCACCATGCTCATCCCGCCATGCCCATCCCTCAGCCCACCATGCCCATCCCTCAGCCCACCATGCTCATCCCGCCATGCCCATCCCTCAGCCCACCATGCCCATCCCTCAGCCCACCATGCCCATCCCTCAGCCCACCATGCTCAGCCCACCATGCTCATCCCTCAGCCCACCATGCTCATCCGTCAGCCCACCATGCCCATCCCTCAGCCCACCATGCCCATCCCTCAGCCCACCATACAGATCCCTCAGCCCACCATGCTCATCCGTCAGCCCACCATACAGATCCCTCAGCCCACCATGCCCATCCCTCAGCCCACCATGCTCATCCCGCCATGCCCATCCCTCAGCCCACCATGCCCATCCCTCAGCCCACCATGCCCATCCCTCAGCCCAACATGCTCATCCCGCCATGCCCATCCCTCAGCCCACCATGCCCATCCCTCAGCCCACCATGCCCATCCCTCAGCCCACCATGCTCAGCCCACCATGCTCATCCCTCAGCCCACCATGCTCATCCGTCAGCCCACCATGCCCATCCCTCAGCCCACCATGCCCATCCCTCAGCCCACCATACAGATCCCTCAGCCCACCATACAGATCCCTCAGCCCACCATACAGATCCGTCAGCCCACCATACAGATCCATCAGCCCACCATACAGATCCATCAGCCCACCATACAGATCCATCAGCCCACCATACAGATCCATCAGCCCACCATGCCCATCCTGCAGCCCACCATACAGATCCCTCAGCCCACCATGCCCATCCCTCAGCCCACCATGCACATCCCTCAGCCCACCATGCACATCCCTCAGCCCACCATGCCCATCCTGCAGCCCACCATACAGATCCCTCAGCCCACCATGCCCATCCCTCAGCCCACCATGCTCATCCCTCAGCCCACCATGCTCATCCCTCAGCCCACCATGCCCATCCCTCAGCCCACCATGCTCAGCCCACCATGCTCATCCCTCAGCCCACCATACAGATCCCTCAGCCCACCATGCCCATCCCTCAGCCCACCATGCCCATCCCTCAGCCCACCATGCCCATCCCGCCATGCCCATCCCTCAGCCCACCATGCTCATCCCTCAGCCCACCATGCTCATCCCTCAGCCCACCATACAGATCCCTCAGCCCACCATGCCCATCCCTCAGCCCACCATGCTAATCCGTCAGCCCACCATACAGATCCCTCAGCCCACCATACAGATCCCTCAGCCCACCATACAGATCCCTCAGCCCACCATACAGATCCCTCAGCCCACCATACAGATCCCTCAGCCCACCATGCTCATCCCTCAGCCCACCATGCTCATCCCTCAGCCCACCATGCTCATCCCTCAGCCCACCATGCACATCCCTCAGCCCACCATGCCCATCCTGCAGCCCACCATACAGATCCCTCAGCCCACCATGCCCATCCTGCAGCCCACCATACAGATCCCTCAGCCCACCATGCCCATCCCTCAGCCCACCATGCTCATCCCTCAGCCCACCATGCTCATCCCTCAGCCCACCATGCCCATCCCTCAGCCCACCATGCTCAGCCCACCATGCTCATCCCTCAGCCCACCATACAGATCCCTCAGCCCACCATGCCCATCCCTCAGCCCACCATGCCCATCCCTCAGCCCATCATGCTCATCCCGCCATGCCCATCCCTCAGCCCACCATGCTCATCCCTCAGCCCACCATGCTCATCCCTCAGCCCACCATACAGATCCCTCAGCCCACCATGCCCATCCCTCAGCCCACCATGCTAATCCGTCAGCCCACCATACAGATCCGTCAGCCCACCATACAGATCCCTCAGCCCACCATACAGATCCCTCAGCCCACCATACAGATCCCTCAGCCCACCATACAGATCCCTCAGCCCACCATGCTCATCCCTCAGCCCACCATGCTCATCCCTCAGCCCACCATGCTCATCCCTCAGCCCACCATGCTCATCCCTCAGCCCACCATGCTCATCCGCCAGCCCACCATACAGATCCCTCAGCCCACCATGCTCATCCCTCAGCCCACCATGCCCATCCCTCAGCCCACCATGCTCATCCCTCAGCCCACCATGCTCATCCCGCCATGCCCATCCCTCAGCCCACCATGCCCATCCCTCAGCCCACCATGCCCATTCCTCAGCCCACCATGCCCATCCCGCCATGCCCATCCCTCAGCCCACCATGCCCATCCCTCAGCCCACCATGCCCATCCCTCAGCCCACCATGCTCAGCCCACCATGCCCATCCCTCAGCCCACCATGCCCATCCCTCAGCCCACCATGCCCATCCCTCAGCCCACCATGCCCATCCCTCAGCCCACCATGCTCAGCCCGCCATGCCCATCCCTCAGCCCACCATGCCCATCCCTCAGCCCACCATCCCCTTCCTTTAGCCCACCATGCCCATTCCTCAGCCCACCATGCCCATCCCTCAGCCCACCATACAGATCCCACAGACCCAGCTCCCCCTCCAAACTCACTGACAGAACCTTCGCCCGGCCCGCTGGGGAACAACTATACACTACAAGTCCCCAGCGTATTCTGCCATTGGGGGGGAAACTCACCAATAGGATCACAGACAGAGATTAGGCTCCTCCCCACTCTGTATAAAATAAAATGACTGTGGCTGGAGTTGGGCTTTAGGTCCCTCCCCTGGTTTGGGTCTTCAGAATCACATTGGATGTGGGTGCCCCCCCCTGCACTCACCTGCAGTTCCTCGAAGGCCTCGTCCACGTTGGTGACCTGGTGCTGCTCGTGCAGGGAGGGCTCGTCACAGAAGAAGCAGACCACGGCTCGGTCGGTCAGGCAGAAGAGCTTCACTTTGTCGTGGTCCTTGCAGGGGAAGGAGCTGCGCTGGGCGCTGAGGATGGCGTCCAGGGGGAAGGCCGAGTACCTTTCCACAATATTGGAGAGCTTCAGGCTGGGGGACAAGGTGGGCTCAGCGAAGGACCTCCGGCACTCCGGACAGTCCAGGGGACCCCCGTGCTTCTGGCGGCTCCAATGCTCCGTGATACATTTACGGCAGAAATAATGTTCACAGCCGAAGCTCACCGGGTCCTGATAGATGCTGAGACAGATGGAGCACAGAAGCTCGTCCTTCAGATAGCACGCCATCCCGGGGGAGACCGGAGGAGACGGCACCGCGAGACACCGGATCCACCGACAAGGAGAGACCGCGCTCCACCTCACACCTCCTACGAAAGAGACCCCCCAAAAGGGTCACCATCAGTCTCTGCACCACAGGAGCTTACACTCTAATGTCCCCCCAAAAAGTGTCACACTCATGCATGATGATAGGAGGGGGGGGAGAGAGGAACAGAGGAGGGGGAGAGAGAGGAACAGAGGAGGGGGGAGAGAGAGAGGAACAGAGGAGGAGGGGGGGGGAGAGAGAGGAACAGAGGAGGGGGAGAGAGAGAGAGAGAGAGAGAGAGAGAGAGGAGGGGGGAGAGAGAGAGGAACAGAGGAGGGGGGAGAGAGAGAGAGGAACAGAGGAGGGGGGAGAGAGAGAGAGGAACAGAGGAGGGGGGAGAGAGGAACAGAGGAGAGGGGGGGGAGAGAGGAACAGAGGAGGGGGGGAGAGAGAGAGGAACAGAGGAGGGGGGAGAGAGAGAGAGGAACAGAGGAGGGGGGAGAGAGAGAGAGGAACAGAGGAGGGGGGAGAGAGAGAGAGGAACAGAGGAGGGGGGAGAGAGAGAGAGGAACAGAGGAGGGGGGAGAGAGAGAGAGGAACAGAGGAGGGGGGAGAGAGAGGAACAGAGGAGGGGGGAGAGAGAGAGAGGAACAGAGGAGGGGGGAGAGAGAGGAACAGAGGAGGGGGGAGAGAGAGAGAGGAACAGAGGAGGGGGGAGAGAGAGAGAGGAACAGAGGAGGGGGGAGAGAGAGAGAGGAACAGAGGAGGGGGGAGAGAGAGAGAGGAACAGAGGAGGGGGGAGAGAGAGAGAGGAACAGAGGAGGGGGGGAGAGAGAGAGGAAC